>NW_006159436.1:3454304-3487844 GCF_000334495.1 Tupaia belangeri chinensis | reverse complement strand
AAAGAAAGAAAGAAAGAAAGAAAGAAAGAAAGAAAGAAAGAAAGAAAGAAAGAAAGAAAGCTGCAAAAGCTAGTATGGAAGAGCTGACCTTGAAAAATGTCTGGATCCTCAGTCCTATTCATTTCACAGCTGATGAGGAGTGTTAGCAGGAGGTGGAGCTAACCACCCCCTTTTCTGGTGTTGAGTCTCTTATTCTTGTTATCACTAGCCTCTATACTGCGTATGCAGAAGTGCTACATTCGGAAATTAAGTATGTGTCTAGGCGCCCTGGAAGTGAAGGTGGAGAAAGTGGGCATTGACCGCTAGCTTGGATGAGCCAAAAGGATTTTGAAACTTCAAAGTCCTAAAAGGTCCCTTCAGCAGATGCTTTCACTCTTCATCTCCCACATACACCCCTCTCCCATTTTTGAAGCAGTCAGACCTGAGCTTTCTCTTGCTTATGACATTCCATGCCTTTGTATCACTTAGACCAGAGCCACTTTAAAAAGGAAGTGGGCAACAAAGTGTTAGCTGGAGGAAAGAACATCAGATTTAAATCTTGAAGACAGAGGTTCAAATCTTTTATTTCCCTTCTGAATTTATAATCAACTCAGTTAACAATGCATTAGCAAAGGCAGCACTATGCTACTAATGGTAGCTAAGTAGACAAGTTGTTTTGCTCATATAATAGGAACTTCACACTTGGGCAGTTTCTGATTGGTTCAGAGACACACCTTATTTCTGAATGTTGTAATTATATGTACAAAGTATAGAGCTATAGATTGGCACTTAAGTGTTCTTCGATCTTTTCCTCATGGCTTCAAGATGGCGGCAGCAACTTCTAACATTAAAACTGTAATTGGAAGAAGAAGGAGGTGAAGGAGCTGCAATGAGCAGTTAGTTTGTCCATCAGGACGTATATCTTTCCTAGGATGTTCTATGAAGTGCGCTCTTTATACCTCATTGACCAAAAGTGAATCAATATGAATGTCTGAGCTCACTTGCCAGAGATCAATGGCTTGTTACCAAAGAGCTAGACAAAACTCAAAATCTACTACAGAGAAAAAGGAAGCAACAAGAGAGTGGAGAAGATGGAGGAGAAGGGATTGTGGCATGACCATCCCCCCTGGGGAATGATTACTGGCTTTCTGTCTCTCTCTGTTTTTCTGGTGAGTGCACACACCCTATAGCAAAAACCTCTCCAAAAAAACACAAACAAACGAAACAAAACTAGGATTTACTACATGGAGAAAGGAAATGCATGAAATCCAAGCAAGCAAAGTACCTTTTGTAAGGCCTTATAAAACATGGTAGTCTCCATTTCTTCATTTGCAGTGAGTTCCTACCTTCAAAAGTTGTTGATAACAATAAATCAAAGTGATGCATAATCGCTGCTAAAAAATATAAGTACTGTAATTTCTCAGCAAGCAAGCTTTGTTTCTCTGTATATAATCCCTCTTTTTTTCCTCTGACTGCTTTTAAGGATTTTTCTTTATGACTAGTCTTGGACAATTTAATTATGATGTGTCTTGGTATAATTTAATTTATATTGCTTGAATATGGGTTCATTGGCTCCCTTGGATGTGTGGGATGATAGTTTTCATCTGTTCAGAAATTTTTTGGCCATTATTTGCTCAAATATTTTCTCTGTTTTTCCCACAAACTCCCAAGGACCCCAATGTCACTTACATTAAATGACTTGATGCTAACTCATGGCTTACTGAGGTCTATTACATTTCTAAATCTCTTTTCTGTGTGTATTTTATTTTGGATAGCTTCTATTGTTTTATCTTCAAATTCAGTAATCTTTTCTCCTGCAATGTCTAATCTTCTGTTACTCCCGTCCAGTATACTCTTCACTTATAGAAATTCAATATTGTTCTTTTATTATAACTTCCATGTCTCTAGTTGTGTTTTTAGCAGGTAGAATATAGTTATAATTGACATTTCAATGTATTTGTGTGTAATGTTAACATCTGTCAAAATTCTGAATCAATTTCAGTTCATTTATATTTCTCCTCATTATAGGTCACGTTTTCTGCTTCTTTGTATGCCTGTTAATTTGTGATTGGATGCTAGACATTGTGAATTTTAGCTTGTTGAGTGCTGAATGCATTTGTATTTCTATGAATATATTGGAGCTTTATTCTGAAATGCAGTTGTATTTCATGGGAATAGTTTGACCCCTTTATGTGTGGTTATTGAGATTTATTAGACAGGGAGCAATGCTCACTTTAGGGCTAATAATTTCCCACTGTTGAGGCAAGATCCTACCATGTACTCTACTCATTGCCTCACAGACTGTAAGGTCCCCACTCCGATCCATGGGATCCAGCATTATTTCTGGTTCGGTGTGAGCACCAAGATGCTGTTTCCTTTGATCCTTTGGATGTTCTTCCTTAAGCCATTGGATAGTGTCCTCACATGCATGCATTGATCAGTACTCAACTCATTTTTTGAGGGGTATTTTCTATAGATATTCAGCACTCCTTCTGTGTGCCACTCTCTCTTCTCTGGTATTTTGTCCTTTCAACTCTAGCCATTTTAGTCTCCCAGAGTCTCAGCTCAAGCTCTTCAACTCAGGAAGCTTTTTGGGCTCCACCTGGGTTTATACTCTCCAGTTCTCTCCATGAATTAAGTTTGGGTACTCACAGGACTCATCACTTTTGTTTCTCATCTTTAGAGGATCACTTTCATACATTGCCTATTATCTAGTGTCATGAAAACACTTGTTTTGTATATTAAGCTATTTTTTGGTAGTTTTGGGTGAGAAGGTATATCTCTTTCCTGTTACTCTATCTTTCTTACAAGCAAAATAAAGTTGTCATCTCCTCATGATGAATAAATCATAGAAAATCTATCATGAACCACTTGTAAGCTGCAATAAAGAAAACAAATACTTTTATCTCTTTAAAACAGCTATTTCCTTGTGAAGTATTTTTTCTTCCTAATTAAATAACACACATTTACATAATACTTTGGCTACAATTAAAATTTTTCAACCTACACAAAATCATTACTTAAGTAGGAGAGCAGTTTGCCTTTTCTTTTTTTTTCTATCTCCAGTGAGTATTGAGCAAGAGGAAATCATCTCAACCTACTTGTTATCTCTGAGAGAGTCCCTAAGCTCAAAATGTGAATTGGTTCAAGAAGGTTTTAGGAAAAATATATTATCAAAATATTAATAATGTTCCATACTTTTTACATCCTCCCACAGTCTGCCCTGTATTTAGGGAACACCCAGGGTAGATGATATGTCTAGATTAATTCAAGATGATACTAGAATATATAGCTCTTAACCATGCCTCTTCAATATGTAGATGCTGAGTAAGACATGTTCCATTTCTCAAAGAAAATTACACATCTCTTGGGGAAAAGACACATAAACGAATTGCTGACATCAGCGGGTGGTGTGGAGAGTAGATATAAATTAAGTTTTGAGGAGACATGGATGAAATCTGGAAATTTGTCTGGAAGAAATAGGATCTTCCTGGGTCTTAAAAGAAAACTAGCAGGTATGGGTGTTGTTAATCTTAAAGGCTGCTGTATAAAGTCAAACTTATAAATAAGACCAGATGACCTGGTTATGCACACTTCTTAGAATGTTTATGTTCCATTTTGAATTCCAAAATGCCTCACACAGTGAGGCACTTCCTATCCTACTGATCATGACAATTGTCTAAAGAAGCTTCCAAGTATGATTGTATACTTCTCTGTAAGTCTCCAAAAGAAAAGATGTTTTTCTTCATAGTAGGTCTTCAGGATGGAAATTGCTCCAAAGTTCAAGCATTACTTGACTCCATCTCCAGAACACTCTTAAAACTCTGTCTTCAGGTAGTTGTTTCAAATTTTTATCTGGCCTATTTTTCATAAATGAGAAATTATAAAACTCTAAGAGATCCTAAGATGGCCTGACCTAATATGGGATAAAGATGAAGACATGAAAGCAGTAGAATTTATACTTCTGCAGAGTTGGAGCAGCTTCCTTTGTTGATCAATAAGTGTAAGGATTTAGTATAGGCTTTCAGCCTGAGAAATTCTACTTACCAGATAAAACAAATCTGAAGTTAGGCTCCACTAAGGGAACTATCAAACATAAAGTTGTTGTGATAAGCCAGCTATGAGAAAACTTCCTGATTTCGTTCCATGTGAATGGCAGCAGAGCAGGACTATCTCACCTGGCATCATAGTCTTCCCCACTGTAGAGGCTCCCAAGCTTGATCACGTAGCTGAATACCTCAGAGTGATTTTTTTCAATAACTTGATTCTTGGGCTTTACCCAACATAGTTGTTCAGCACTTCTTGGGGCTTGAAAATTGGACATTTTTATTTTCATAAGCTTCTTAGGTGAGTTTCCTGTGCAGTCCAGTACAAAAACCATTATATTTGGTACTGCTCAGGGACAGAACACCAAGTAGCCAAAGAGGCCCAGTCATGGTGGTACAGATGGTAGAGCACTACTGCATAAGGCTGGGCTTGTGTGGGATGACAGGTTCAGATCCCAGCCCAGCAAAGAAAGATCAGGCATGGCGGCACATGCCTGTGTCCTAGCTAACTGAAAGACCAGGTGGAAGGATCACAGCATGGTAGTATGATGAGACTCTGTCAAAAATCTCTCTCTCTCGGGACCAGCAAATGGCATAGCTGGACTCCCATATAGCTGACTGTGGTTAGAGTCCCAGACCTGGTGGCTTGAAAATCATGCTAGGTGTGTGTGTGTGTGCATTTCTGCCCAAGATCCTGGGAGAAGAATGGAGAAGAAGGGATTGCAGCAAGACCATCCCCACCCCTGGGGAGGATGATTTTTCACTTTCTCTCTCACTGTCTCTGTCTCTCTCTCTCCTGTGAGCTCATGCACCCTAAGGCAAAAACTCCTTAAGAAAAACTCCATATTCCTCTCCCACTCTCTTAGGGGAAAAAAGTATGGGCCAGGAAGGCCAATGGTAAGACAACTGGAACCACATAGGAAAGGTCCTAGATTTGCGTCCCAGACTTCCCTGAACATGCGAGGCATGGGTATAGATTCATTATCCTAGTCAGCTGTGATTGGTGGTAGATCGCAGTGTGAAACATCAGTAGTGCTGCTCTCTCTCTTTCTCAGTCTCTGTCTCTCTCTCTCTCTACACACACACACACACACACACACACACACACACATATATATGTGTGTATATATATATATAGTGGAGGAAATAAATAAACTTTAAAAAAACTAGCTAAAGAGGTAATGTGGTCTCATCTATGGTAAGACTCATGTAACTTTACGGTGAGTCTTAATTATCAAGCTTCAGAAATTATCCTATAGGTTCTGTTAAAAATTCTCTCAAATAGAATCTTTTATTATTTTTTTTTTTTTGGTGGAGAAGGTATTACTGTGATTAATGGTTTGTAAGACTTCTAAAGGGAAAGGCCCTTTGAATTTTGAATACAATTATATCCTACTCTCTTTACCGTGGGAGCTGAGATTCATTGGACCACGGCATGCCTGAATGAATCTGAGATCTATTTCTTATGATCAGTTGGTAAAGGAAATACTGAAGACCCCACCCCCTCATCCTGGGAAGAGAACTTGGCTTTTTCTCTAGGTGGATTTAGTCAGACATCACGAGGATAAAGGGAGACATAGAATAAGCAGCAGGTGGAAAGTGACGCAAAGTGCTTTGGACAAGCTGACATCAGCACAGCAGTGCCTCTGCAAGAAGCCTGGGCTCCCCAGACCTCCCCTGCGGGCTAGGCAGACCCCTGCTGGCCTTCTCTGCTACTGCATAGTTGTATATCTGTGTGGGTGACTGGTGGGGGCCCAGAGCAGGAAAAGCAAGAAAAGGCTTGTGAAGAGTCAAACAGCTTGTCAAGGTATCCTTGTGGGTGTCTGTATTGAAGTGTCACAGTATGAAGGCTTTTTATTAGCAGCTATTTTAGAATGCTAACACTGAAATGGAACAGTTTCTTCCCTACATGGCATTTCCAGGCTGGCTTCCTCCCTCACAGCCCTACGACAGCATCAGCCTTCTCACAAGGGGGTGGAGAACATGACGCTGGGCTCCTTTGACGGCGGAGCCTGGCTATGTGGCCCACGCCCTCAGCCCTGAGATAATTTGGTTCATTCACATGTTGCTGATGACGAGGATACAGCAGCGGAGGCAGAGGAGGATTCGAGACTCATGCCTCTCTTTTACGTGCAGCATGGAAACTTTCCTGGACGTCAAAGGCTTATGGAGAATTGATGTCCAGTTAGCAAAGGTATAGTAGGAACATTTACTCAAAGGAGAAATTACAAGGAGAGTGAAGTTCAGTGTCAGCCTGTTTCCTTGCAGCTACTTTCCTTGCAGAATTTAAGCAGGTGCTTAAATTCTCCCCAGATCTCTTAGAGCAAGTAGTGAGTTTCTTTCTGTAAACTCATTAGACTTGACTGTAGGAAACTGTGTTACTTTAGGGAATCCTGTTAATGTCTTAGAGGGCTGACATTGGGTCATGTAAGGAAGACTAATGCATTTGGTCTCCTTTTCTATCTCGGCTGGATATGAAACCCTCTCAACCTTTTAATAATACAGAGAAAGACAGTAATATTCAGAAAAAGGAAGTTACCTTCCTGAGGTGTCATTGCTTATCTCTGTGGCAGAGCTGGCAACTGAACCCTGTTTAGAAAAGAAAATTATGGGACCAGAAGATGACGTAATGACCATGTCGCTGGATTCCCATGTAGTAGACCCCAGTTCAAGTCCTGGACCCGGTGGCTTAAATTCATGCTGGGTGCATGTGCATGAGTGCCCAAGATCCCGAGAGGAGAATGGAGGAGAAGGGATTGGGGCATGGCCATCCCCCCTGGAGGGTGATTTCTTGCTTTCTGTCTCTCTGTCTCTCTTTGTCTTTCTGGTGAGCGCACATGTCCTATAACAAAAACCTCTCCCAAAACAAAAAGTTACAATCTCTTATTTACGTTTATTCATTGTATATAGCATATAATGTGGGTTTTCAAAGCATTCATGCAGTACGTGCCAATCAAGTCAAAGAGACTACCATTTTCAACAGAGAACATTACGTTCTTGTGTGTGTTAAATATTTTTTCCTGTGCCCCTTTGACTCACATTTTACAGTCCACCCCCTTACAATCTTTGGTATCTACACTTGCCTTCCCTACTGTTATATCTTCAAATCTTTCCATTTCTGCTATACCGTGCAGATATTTGGTATATATTGGCACAGATGTACTGTATTTGTCTTTTCTTTTTTTTAGTTTTTTTTTTTTTTGAGAGATTTTCTGCTATAGGGTGTGTGCGCTCGCCAGACAGACAGAGAGAGACAGAGAGCCAGAAAGCGAGAAATCACCCCCCAGGGGGGATGGTCACGCCGCAATCCCTGCTCCTCCATTCTCCTCTCGGGATCTTGGGCACGCACGCACACACGCCCAGTGTGAGTTTTAAGCCACCGGGTCTGGGACACGAACCATGGTCAACTATGTGGGAGTCCAGCGACATAGCCATTACGCCAACTACTGGTTCCCTATATTTGTCTTTTGTAATCTGGTGTGCTGCACTTAGCACTAAGTCTTCCATTTTCGTCCACTTTGGATCAAATGACAGGGCCTCATTGTTCTTTATGGTTGAGTAGTATTCCACAGTGTGCCACCGTTTTTCAATTCAGTCATTCATTCTTGGGCTTTAGGTTGATTCCATGTCTTCAGAATTGTGAATAATGCTGCAGTAAACTCTTGGTGGGAATATAAATTAGGACAGTCACTGTGGAAAACAATAGAGAGGTTCCTCAAAAAACTACACATTGAACTATCAGATGATCCAGCAATTCCACTCCTTGGTATTTACCTGAGGGACAGGGAAACACTAAGTCGGAAAGACACTTCCTCATCTATGCTTACCGAACCCATTCTTGACCATGATCTTTCCACGTTGAAACTTTCCAGATGCCCTCAGCATCTCCTCAGCTCCTCTCATCCTTTCCCTGGGAGGGAGACAAGGGTCACCTGATGTCTTCTCAGAACTCCATCCTTCCTGGTCATTAACATGTCCCTCTAGGGCAGCAGTTCATTGTGTAGAACATACATTCTAAATATTTGTTTAAAGGAGTAAGGAAAAAAGATACTTTGAATTTCAGAACCATTACTTTTTAGACTAGGAAGGAGTTCAGAAATAGTCAGTCCCTTTGTTTTAAGAAGGAAATATGAGTCTTTTGTTCGACCTGATAGCTCTTTAGCTTTGGGTCATTTCCAAACCTAACATGCCAAGAAACAGACCAGCAGACCTGGATCTGTTCTCACTTTTAATATGTATGCAGTGTCTGACTTGAAACAACTCATTTAACTTCTATAAGCC
Organism: Tupaia belangeri chinensis; assembly: GCF_000334495.1. Lineage (NCBI taxonomy): Eukaryota > Metazoa > Chordata > Mammalia > Scandentia > Tupaiidae > Tupaia > Tupaia belangeri. Next base: position 3,479,538 of record NW_006159436.1, on the reverse strand, counting down.
CTATATTTTATCTTAGTAAGATGGTTAAGAAGTCTGTTCTGCCTGCTCTTCAGTGCTGTCAGAAAGCTGCCAGGGAAAGTGATTTTTCAAAGCATACATGCAGGGCATGCCAATCAAATCGAAGATAATGCTAGATGATATATAGATAGAGATAGACAGTTGATAATCTTTTTTTTTTGGAGAGGTGTTTGCTATAGGGTGTGTGTGCTCGCTTGCCAGAGAGACAGAGAGAGACACAGAGACAAAAAGTGAGAAATCATGCCCCAGGGGGATGATCACGCCACAATCCCTTTTCCTCCATTCTCCTCTCAGGATCTTGGGCACGCACGCACATGTGCCTGGCATGAGTTTAAGCCATTGGGTCCAGGACTCGAACTGCAGTCGACTACATGGGAGTCCAGCAACATAGCCATTACACTAACTGCTGGTCCCTAGACAGTAGATATCTATATATGAATATATATATATGAATATATATGTATGTGTATATAGTTTTATATATATTTATATCTATCTATCTATCTATCTATATATATAAATTATTATGAATATTACTGCTGCTGTTGGTAAAAAAGGATGAATCAGAATCCTATGACATTCCCTGGGCTTGGTCTTCCATGTTTGAAGGATGCTCTCTTAGGTCAACATTCCTGAATCCAGGCATGGGTTCTAAGGAATACGAGCATTATGTTAGATCTTTGTGGACCATTTCCAAGGTGCTGCCTTTGGACATATGCATTGACTTTCACATTTTTCTTCTCTTCCATCTCCTGGGTATATGGCATATCTCTCACCAGTTTTAGCAGCCTTTCTTGATATACTGCTGGTCAGCCCTCCCAGGCTAGAGCGATCTTCATGTAGTTTTCAGCAAGATCGGATCCCTAACTGTAAATTAATCTATACTCTTTGTTTCTTCCATTTTGTCCTTATAGGTAATTTTAGCCACCAACACTACAAGCACATTTTATTATTTATTTATTTATTTTAAGAGAGATTTTTGCTATAGGGCACGTGCACTCACCAGAGAGACAAAAAGCAAGAAATAACCCCCTGGTGGGGGGGACATGGCCACACCGCAATCCCTTCTCTTTCTTCTCCTCTTGGGATTTAGGGCATGCATGCACACACTCCCAGCATGAGTTTTTTAAGCCACCAGATCTGGGACTCAAACTCCGGTTGACCACATGGGAGTCCAGCAATGTAACCATTATGCCATCTGCTGGCCCCAACAAGTACATTTTAATATTTTGTATGATATCCTTTCTGAGTCACAACTATTTGTCTGAGCATGAAACACACATTAAAAAGGAAGCCATTGTGACAAAACCACACACATTGCAGAACAAGCTCAACTTAGATAATGCAGGACAGGACTCTGCTCTGTAGCAGTCTGGGGAAGGTTAGGGACTCCTCACCTAAATAATTTTTGTAATTGTTTATTTGATGAGAGAGAGAGAAATAGAGAGTAAAAAATAGAAGGAGAAAGAGGGAGATAAGAACTCCTAACAGGGTCTTCATGCTGTGATCTGCCTACCCTGGATCTGAGCATACCACATATACCTGGTGTGTACAAGGAAGGAGGCTTCACGCTGCAAACTCAGGACCTCTCCGCATGGGCCCAGCAGCACAGAGCATCACAGTGGTGATACTGTGCCACCAACTGACTCCTCCAAGTAATGTTTTAAATGTAAACATACAATACATGGGGTCACAAAAGAACAGATGGTTGCATTGTAATACAACTAGGAAATGAAAAAGTGCAATATAATTCATGCTTTTCTTAAAACATCAAATGATGAGATCTAGTGGCAGTTCTAATATCTACCATAGTTCAAAGTTATGACCATTTACGATGTTAATCATAGATTTATGATGTAGGATATCAGAAATATGGAGATGGAATATTGAGTAGTACAGGAAGTATATACTCCAGAGCTAGATTTTCTAGGTTCAAATTTCGCCTTCCTTTTTTTTTTTAAAAAAAAAAAATTATATGACCTTGAACAGGGTACTTAAACTCTCAAGACTATTTTTTCAACTTTTACATGACAAGAATGATAACACCTTTTCAAAGAGATGCCGTAAGGATTAAGTGCTCAGTAGACAGTGCCTACCTCACACTGGGCACTTCATGTGTTGGCTCTGATTATTATAATTACATATAAGCAGAGAAAGAGATTATCTCAGAAATAAGTAGTATTTGGGCAGTGTTACACAGGGCATGCACACACTGGTGTCTGGTTAGTTGTGGGTTCAGCCCACAGTTCTCCACCTCTCAAGAATGTTATGAAGGACTTTGCCAAACATTTTGCTGAAGTCAATATATTCATGTCCAAGGCAACTCCCAATCACGTCCAGCATGCTCACCTAAAAGGAAGAAGATGGTCATTTTCTGTGATTTCATTTTGACTGGTCCACACTTCCTCCTGATCTTCACTACTTCTTATCTTTTTTCTTAAAGTAAATTCTGTTCATTCATTTTTTTCCATAAGAGATAGACTAGAAATAGAGAGAAGAATAGAGAGACAAAGAGACAGGCACCCTCAACAGAGTCTTCCGCTCTATGACCCACCCCTGGTCTCAGGTGGCCTGGATCACAGATGCATGTGTGCTCCCAGCATGCTGTGAGAAGGCCCACGATATGAACTCAGGGCCTGTCCTATGTGATTCTGTTACCACTGTGACACTGCTTAGAATTTCCTACTTCTTTAAGTGCTCTCAAAATATCTTAAAGTATTTTGTGTCAGCTTTGCACAATGGCAAGATTGTAGCCAATAAGGTTTATCTAAGATATGGTTATTGTCAAAATATTTGTTATTCAAATTCAGTTGGAACAAAGGTTAGGTTAGTTATCAGTTGTTTCTGAAATCCCACTTCTTTACTTTCTTTTGAAAATTACATCAGCCTTTTTCCATCTTTTCACCATCATCTCTTCTTTTTCCCTTGTTCTTGCTATGCTCATGAATACCAAACTTACATTGTCAAGGAAAGTAGGCTGGAACATTACATAGCTATGCCCAGAAACATATGCTCTTTTAAAACAATATTAAACTTTCTATTTAAAGCAGAATTTAAGTACATTTGTTCTGTCTTTTACAGATTTCAATCACTTTTCTTGATGGTAAAGAGAGAATCAATACAGGAATTCTGTAGCCATTTCACTCAGCAAATATTTTTGAGCATGAGTACCTTAACTACTGGGCCCTAGGAGTGAGAAGCCCAGCCTCTTTGACACAGTTGGCAACATGCCACACTGCAATGCTGGAAGCCACATGGCCAACCGTGGTTTGGATCTCCAGCCCAGTGGATCAAGTATAAGAGCTTCAGGAAGACCAAGGAAGGCATCTTTGAGCTGGGGCCTGCAGATTGGGTTAACTAGGCCAAGAGATGAGGAAATTCCCCTGTGGGCAGAGGAAAGTTCTGCGGTAGGAGAAGCAGAACATGATGTAGAAAATGAAGGCTGGTCAGTGGGTTGGCCAAGATATATTAGGTACAAAATCCAGCTGGAAAAGGAAAAAGGGAACTAAGTCACAAAAGACTTGGTCAACCATGCTAAGGATTTTTCATTTTCATAACTGCAATAGGATGGCTCTGAGAGATTTAAGGAAGATGTAGAATTGTGCACCTCTGGGAGGCAGAGTGATTATAAGCAGATGGGCTAAGGAGATTTTGCAGAAGCTCAGGAGGAAGATGATGATATGTTGGACAAAGGTGACTGCAGTGGAGACAGAGCAAAGAGAAGGTATTCCTAACCTTTTTAGGAAGCAAAATTGCAGGGCCTGGAGTTGGATTGAATATGGAAAGTGCAAAGCAAAATATGTTAAAGATGTGAAAGAGATTTCGGACCAGCATAACTGGATAGTGAGTGGTATCATTATATGACCTAATTTTGGAGTGGCCGAAAGGAGACCAAGAATTCAGCTCGGTGTGTAAGTTCAAGGTGATTTCAAGCTTTCTCTATTTCGAAGACATCTCTAACAAACACAGGAACACTCAGGAGAAAGCAACTGAGAAGTCTGGAATCATGCCATAGGCAGGAAAGTTGAGGGAACTGGGGATGTTGGAATGACAGGAGAGAAAACCTGGTGATGAAGCACATTAGCTGTCTTCTGCCACATGGTTGGGAACAGTGGTTCCAGAGACCACAGCTGAGCCTGCTGCATAGACATTTCATGAAGCAGATTTAGTACATGCAAATAGGAACCACCTATGAATGAGCTGTGAGGTAGGCTGTCTTCTCCGGAGATGACTCTCTTGTCACTGGAGGAAAGTGTCCATCTTCCATGATGCTGTAGAAGGGGCTCAGTATTTCACAAATTGTATTTTATGAAACCTGTTGATTATGTTAAGGGCCTTCCATGATTAGTTCTATAAACAGCTGAGTTCAATTTCATCTGCTTATATGTGTTAAAATCATTAATGTAGCAACTAATATTAAACGCATTATAAGCAGTAGAGACTGCTTATAATGGAAACCAACATGCTCAGATGTGTTGTATATACAATTTTAACACATTGGGCAATGGAAAAATTTTAATGTGTTTTTGTGGTTTAGGTTTATAATGCATAAATGTTAGCAATTTGAAGTCTTAGAAATAACTTTATACTAGTACAATTCATTCTTATTTTCTTTATTTTGGAGATCAAGATTGTCTATGCATTAGAAAACTTTGGGACCAGCAGTTGGTGTAATGGCTGTGTTGCTGGACTCCCATGTAGTCAACAACAGTTCAAGTCCTGGACCCGGTGGTTTAAACCGGGTGTGTGTGTGTGCCCAAGATCCCAAGAGGAGAATGGAGGAGAAGGGATTGAGGCATGGCCATCTCCCCTGGGGGGTGATTTCTCTCTTTCTTTCTCTCTTTCTCTCTCTGTCTTTCTGGCAAGCGCATGTGCCCTATAGCAAAACCTCTCTTTCCTCTCCCCCTCCCCCCAAAACAGAAAACTTCCAAAGATCTTTACAACTCAAATATCCCATGGGTTTTATTCATACAATTAAAATAAGCCATCATATTCTCATTTCTGTAACTTATTTCAGCCCAAATGAAAAAAAAAATTGAGCAGATCTAGGTCCTCTGTGCACAAGGAAACATTTATGAAACACTCTGCCCCCAGAATCAAGTAGGACTTCAACTCACTCTACTCTGTTCAATAAGCCCTCCTCATTCTGTGCTCTCCTTACCTCTTTGAAACTTGCCAAACTTCATCTGAGCTTTCAAAGGCCTTGATTACATGTGCATGGACAACTCTAAAGAGTCGGAAGCTTAGTATCTCATATTTATGACACAAGTATTTAAGTAGCTTAAGGACCATGCCCAGCAGTTTTTCCATGTCGCAGAAAAGAGAATGCCCAAATGTTCATGGCTTTGAAGCACAGCTGACTGTGAATAATTAAGTGGCAATAGTTAAGTGAAAAGGGAGAAATGGTAAGCAGAAACTCAGAAAATATTTGGTTCAAGTTTTTACCAGATGACTGCTTCACTCTTCTCGAGGCACTCAGGAAAACTCACTGTCCTTGCTGTAGAAAGCGCATTCATCCTAGCACACATGTGGCCCCGACGAACCTCCCTAGTTGCTCAGGCAGTCCCAGAGCACTTAGCGTGTCCTCAGACACTCCCGCAAAAATGAATCAAAATGAATAGAAATAGAGAGGCCTATTTCAGCCCCTTGCTTTACATTCCAGGTTCCTCATTCCCAAAAGCATATACAAGGTTGAGCATCCCTAATGCAAAAACCTGAAATCCAAAAATGCTCCAAAATTTAAAATTCTTTGAGTGCTGAAATTGAAAAGTAGAAAATTCTACCGTTGACTTAAGGTATGAATATGTATATTAAAAAAATGACTGCTTTTTGGTAGCAGGGATGATGGTGATGTCAGACTACCACAGATTATCCCCATAGGTCATTTTTTCTTCTGATGGTTCAATGTACATGAACTAGTTTCTTGCACAAAATTCTTTAAAAAAATTATATAAAATTATCTCCCGGCTATGTGTATCAGGTGTATGTGAAACATAAATGAGTTTTGTGTTTAGACATGGGACCCAACCCTGAGATAATGTCATTAAGTATATGAAAATATTCCAAAATCTCTAAAAAATTAGGAATCGGAAGCACTTCTGGTCTCAGGCATTTCAGATAAGGGGCACTCAACTTGAACTTCACAACCCTTGCAAATGAGAAACAAAGTTGACCTCCTAACAATGTAATACAACCCTTAATAAGATCACCTAGCTGTGGTTGCAGGAACCTTTAGTGTGGCAGGTAATGATTTCTGGGCATTAAGTGTTGCATGTGGTCTGAGAAAATGCAAAGCTCCATGGGCCTCAAACGAGAACTGTGGACAGTGTTCATTGGGTCAGATGACTTCTGAGGTTCTTTCATTTCTGAAATTCTAAGCTCAATTCTCAGTTCCACTGAATCAAATCAAAATATTTTCTTCACAGAGAGGACTAAAGATCGATTCTTAGAGAATTTGTAAAGGTAGTTAAAGAGAGAAAGAGCGAGCAGGAAAGCTACAGGCTACAGTTGTGTTCTGCTACAAAAGGTATTATTCTGCTTAGTGGTATTTTTAAAATTTTGATTGTTTGTCCTCTGCTCATGACCAACTCCCATGAATCATTCAGAATTTTCTCCTGACTGCATTTTATCTCCTGGCCTTCAGATAAGAAGATTAGATGGTATTATTTTCTTCTATTTTTTTCTTTTTTAGAGCAATATCCTTATGTTAGTTCAAAGAAGTTTATTTGTTGGTCACATGCAGACTTCCATGGGTTGGTTTGTTTGTTTATTTTTTGTTTTGGGTGTGCAAAGAACTAAGTAAAATGACAAAGGAATGAAAAGGTATCTAAGTTCTAAGATGGTAACATCTTCTCAATGTTTGACGTATCTGTCATCATGTTGTAAAGCAATATTATCGGTGTATAACCAGTGTCTCAACTTATGACAAATATCCTAACATGATAAAATGATGAATGAGCCAATGGTCTTTATTTAATAATACATCTAAGAATACATCCTACGGGCTACGTCACATGAGCACAAAGTAAGTGAAACACATCCAAGTAATTTTAGGGCTCTCATTCTTATAGATGGTAATTTAAAGCTGTAGAAGATAAAAACATTTTGCAACCTAGAGCCAGATAGGCCAAGAATTGTCTTTACCTTTTTACCTTTTTATGGCATAAAAGAAGGATTATAATCATATCAGTCTTCACACCTCATTTGTAAGAGAACCATCCTTTAATCTTCCAGTATGGAGACTGAACAAGATGGAACATGAACTGCTTGGGGCAGAATTCTCTAGTTTGAGATAGAGTGGTTTTTCCAAATATCAGCCCGGTTTAATTTCTTGAATGATACAGAAAACTCTCCTTTCCCGTTTCCCACCTCCTATAGGTCAGTGATGAACTTCCAAGTGGAGGTTATTGTCTCTTTCCTTTTCCGTGTCCCTGCTGGCTTTAGCTCTTCCTGAATGGGCTCAAGGAATTTCCTGGCAGTTTGGGGGTTAAGGGCAACCAGCCTGGACATCCCCTGGGCGTGGCACATTTCCAGAATAGAAAGTTACAATAAAAAGAACACTGTGGGAAAGAAATGCCCACTTGAATGAGATCAGGATGTTCTGAGCCCTGTCCTGCTGCCACCCAGGGCTGCAGCTTGGCAGTGCTAGGCGGCACTCATGGCTCTAGGGGCTCTGGGAACACCTTAGAAGATGGCGCCCTCCCCCAGAGAGCACACACCAGCAGCTACAGGCAAAGAATGGCCACCCAGGGGGAGTTCTCAGAGGAAGGAAGGCTCCTTTGAGGAGTGGTCGGCAAGACATTCTCACCCCAGGACTCATGAGAAGTGGAGCTTTTCTTCTTCTCCTTCTTTCCCAAAATGCAAATAGCTTCTGTCCTTGGAATAAGGAAAATGGGTTGCTAGGCAATCAATTCTAAACAAGCCTTCTCCCTGCCCCTTTTTCCTGACCCCTAGAACAATGGCGACTTTTCAGCATTGGAACCAAAATGGAGAAAAAGGCATGGCAAAAATAAAAATGGAATCAGAGATTACAAACGGGCTGGTTCATAGAGTATGGGAAGAAAATGTACTATTAATAGGTTTTGGTCTCGGCAGACCAAAGGGGATTTTATTTTTACTGTCACATTGGCATTATTTTTCATCACCAGCCAAGTTGTACAGACAATGCAACAGCTGCTGTTTCATGCTAGCCCCACTTACAATGATTCTGGTGACTCTAAGGGTGCGACATCAGTACCTGTTAATTAAGAATTCCGACGTATCAGTCTTGGGGCCAGCTGGTGGTGTGGTGGTTAAGTCACTGGATGCCTACATGGTAGACTGTGGTCCAAGTCCCAGACCAAGTGGCTTAAAAATCTTGCCAAGTGTGTATGTATGTGTGCCCAAAATCCCAAGAGGAGAGTGGAAGAGAAGGGATTGCATCATGGTCATACTCCTTGTGGGGTGTGTGGGGGTGATTTCTCACTTTACCTTTCTCTGTCTCTCCAGTGAGTGCAAGTTACCTATGGCAAAAACCTAAAAAAAAAAAGAAAAGAAAAAGAAAAGAAAAGAAAAAAAGAAAAAAAAAGAGAAGAAAAAATGTGTCTAGGTATCAGTCTCTTCTTCAGTACACTAATATTTGGAATTAACATCATACTTCTTAAAATAATCTGTTTAGCAATTTCCATGTTCTGTTAGATTCTGTTGGGCCTTGATAGTAAATGCAAAAGTAGTTTAAAAAGTTCATGGAAAATGGAATTTAAGTGCAAGAGTTCATTTGGGTGCAAAAACAGTTTGAAATGTATACATAATTTTTTGATCATACGCATTTTCCATGAACTGTTTGATGAGCCTTCATATATAGCACACTAAAGCTGTGTAATAGAGATTTGTATAAAGGTACTATTGACGAAAGGATTGTTAGGTGTTAGGGAAAGCACAAGGTAGTGTAGGATCTTATGCCTTCTTGGTCTGAAGGGATGAGGGGTGAGAGTGGTTACCCAAGCCCAGGCAGGGTAACTACCTGGAGAGAGTACCACAATAGCCATGCATTTTAATAGAAGGATGCAGCCAGTATGTGATAACTCCACACCTAAATCCTGTCCTCAGAACCCAGTGAGAAATCAGAGGTCAACATGACAGAACCCAACCAAACATATCAGTTACGTGGAGCTGTTGTAACAAAGTGCCATAGACTGGGTGGCTAAAATGATACACATTTATTTTCTCACAGATCTAGAGTCTGGAGATCTGGGATCAGGGTGCTAGCATCATTGGGTTTCTAGTGAGGCCTCTCTTCGTGGCTTACAGAGGGTCCTCTGCTTCCCGTACCCTCATGAGACAGAGAGAGAAAGCAAGCTCTGTGGTTTCTTCTCTTTATAAGGACACCGGTTCTACTGGACCTGGGCTCTACCCTGAGACCTCCTTTAATCTTCCTTTAACCTTAATCACTCCTTTAAAGGCCCCATCTCCAATACCATCACATGGGAAGTTAGAGCTTCAATCTGATTTTGGCAGAGGCATTCTTCAGTCCATAGAAGTGAGTAACAATTTAGAATAGATACTCTAGAACACCCACAAAGCTGAGACCTATGGAACCCAGCTAACTTCCTGAGAAACTAACTACGAGGTTTTCATTTATATACGTGTGCAAGGTCTGACAGCATCCTAACTAAAACATTGCAGGTTCAGGTGACCTGTCCAGAGAATGAGCATGAAGGATACATGCTGGCCGTCCTGCTTGTTTGACAGAGGTATGAAGGCTCCTGATTTCAAAATAACTATACACAGGACTAGAGAATTCTGCTATCAATCAGCAAGATTGCTTTGACTTTTGCTCACTTTAAATTTTTATTTATTTATTTTTTTTGGAGAGGATTTTGCTATAGGGTGCGTGTGCTCGCCAGAAAGACAGAGAGATAGAAAGTGAAAAATCATCCCCCAGGGGGGATGACCACACCACAATCCATTCTCTTCCATTCTCCTCTAGGGATCTTGGGCATGCACGCACACACGCCCAGCGTGAGTTTAAGCCACCAGGTCCAGGACTCGAACTGTGGTCGACTACATAGGAGTCAGCGACATAGCCATTATGCTAACTGCTGGTCCCCTCACTTTAAATATTTTCATGTTAGAAACAATGTTATAAAAACCTATTTGAAATTCTAAAGGGAAAATTAAGTCATTTCTAAACTCACAGGATTACATATTTATGTATTTGTATACATAATTCTCTTGCACCTTTGTTTTCATGCATGTGTCTTTGTCTATAGATATGTGTACTGAGTGTGTATCTATATACATACAAATGCATATGTACCTATATGTGTGTATCTACAGTCATCCTTACTGTTCTCAGTTGTTAGGTTCTTTAAAGTCACTGGAAACACTGAATTAGCAAATACTGAACCACTGCTCCTAGGGGAAATTTAGGGTTAGACACCTGTAAACCCTGATTATAACATTTTTGTCACCTGGTAAATACATAACCTTGTGTGTGTTTCTGTTTAAAGACAACTTATTTAGTATATATCATTGATTCATTAACACTGAGTTCAGGACCAACAGCCTGGCTGTAACTCATGTCTGGCCAAAGCTTACCTAACACACCTACTTTTGCCATCACGCACATTAAAGCGTGTGTGTACTTAGGGGACACTAGACAACCCTTCAACACTATAGTTAGGGACCACTTTAAATAATGAAATTGTCAAAACCGCAAAAATTGGGGGGGGTAGTAGCAGTGGTAGGAAATACCCCGTGAAAGAGGTGAGAGTTGAAACAAGAAGTCAGAGTGTCATCTTGCTGGACCTTCACTGAAAACACGCAAGTTAAATGATTCAAATTTGTTCCTGATCTGCATGTGACTGTGAATGATTGTAAAAACTGTGGATATTGATTTTAGGGTTACAAATACATTTTGGGGAGTAGGAAGATTTGCAAATACAAAATCATGTATTGTGAGGATCTGCAGAGAAGATGCACACACACGTTATGGAGTTGTTCTCACCTTGAACTTACCGTTTCGGTACCTGCTCTTTTATTATAAACATTTTTCTTATTACGGTGAGTGATTATTGTATTTTTGAGTTACCATAATTAGACTAATTGTTACCTATTGTTAAACTTTTAGTATTTTATGTGTTACCATTTAGAATAACTACAGAGAACATAATTACATGAAATTTTTTTTTCTTTTCTTCTTCTTCTTTTGAATTATTTACTTAACTTGCCAGTAATGAAATTACAGTCTTGAAAAATAGGAACATTATTATGACTCTTGATCAATAGTGTCACCCTGCTTCTAAAATAATTGCACAGGATATACCAGTGTATGAACATCACTACCAATTCACTAACTATTGGGTCGTCAGAAAAGTCATGCCACATTTTTTGCATAGAAAAACAGAAAATTAAATAATGACATTTCCAGTGACCCAATACAATTCCTTGGTGTCTCAGTTGCATTCAACTCTGACAAGATTGGTGATTAAATGTAATACTTTGCAAACTCCTAGATAAATCAGTCTCTCAGGTGTGAATCTGGATTCCTTTGATTGTTGGTGTCTCTCAGATTCTTGACTTCTCTGGAGTCAAGGCAGGAAGTCAACAGCCAAAGAGGTCACTACCTACCCTCCCAGTACAAAGGGCAGAGGCTGAATGTGAGCCTCTCATCTGAAGTGGGTACGTCAGGTGGGGGCTTGGGTAGAGTGCCCAGAATGGGCCATCCAAGCTTGGAATACTCAGAAAATGAAAGCATAACACAGTGGGTCAAATTGCAAGAAAGCAAGTAGTCTAAAATCAATTCTTCAGCTATCTATACCAGATTTTTATATAAATTTAGGTAATGCCAGCAGTTAGCGTAATGGCTATGTCCCTGGACTCCCACGTAGTCTACCGCAGTTCACGTCCCGGACCTGGTGGCTTAAAACTCATGCCGGGTGCGTGTGTGTGCGTGCCCAAGATCCTGAGAGGAGAATGGAGGAGAAAGGATTGCGGCGTGACCATCCTCCCTGGGGGCTGATTTCTTGCTTTCTGTCTCTATGTCTCTGTCTGTCTGGTGAGTGCATGCGCCCTATAGCAAAAATCTCTCAAAAAAAAAAAAAAGCAGGAAGTTCTGTCTAAAAGAACTAGAGAAAACAAATGGCGAAAGTGACGATTTTCCAACTTGATAACTCAGTCTTTTCTCTGATTTATATATCCTATATTCCTTCAACATTTCATTTTTGAACTCTTATAAGTGAATAATTTCTTAAATATGTGTAATATGTGTATGTATATGTAATGACTCATGTATGTGAAATTAAGCAAAAATAATGTTCCTAATCCATGGTCTTTCTTTTTATTTAGGAAACGAAATAGTTTATTTAACCTATAATTCAGATTATGTATCATTTATACTTATTTGTAATATAGTATATATAATAATTGAAACCTGTTGTTTCTTTAGTTTCTTAAACCAACTGACAAAGCATGATGGTCTCTTGTTCTTTTTCTCCATAAGTGGAAGAGCTGAATTTTGCAAAAAATAGCATTGTATTTGAGCTATTCTGTCCAAAGGATAAAAAGGAAGGAATTTCAGATAAATCGTTTTATAATGCCTGTGCTTTAAATCCTTCACAGTTTACCCTGTACGGTGATAGTTTCTGGGATCTTCGTTAATTATTCTGAAAGCAAGTCTATGCAAGCAAGATCATTTTTTGGCCTAGCCAAGAAATTAACTAATTCAGTGGTGAAATGAGAATCAATCTAGTTAACTGATTAATATCATATGAACAAGCCATCTCCACAGCCTGGTGGTTAAGGGAGCCGGATCGCACATTACTGACTATGGTTCAAATCCCAGATCCAGTAGCTAAAATACAGCTCAAGAGTTTTTAGCTGCATGCCCAAATTCCAATAGGATGGAGAAATGGAGGTGAAGGGTTTACAGTATGACCACACTTTGTATTATATAGAGTGTTTTCTCTCTCTCTACTTCTTTCTCTGTCTCTCTCTCTCTGTTGAAGACACATACCCTCTGGCAATTAAAAAATATATCATGTGAAATATTAATAACTAACAAAGGGAGTAATTTCTGAGTTCTGTTTTGTTAAGTCAACATAATTCCTCATTTGCTTTATTGTATAATGTACACAAAACACTTTCAGAATAACAATACCAGTCCCAGCACTAACAATATAATTACTGAGAGAATTTGAGATATTTTTCTTTGTTTTGTTTTTCCTTAGAGGTAAACCTCAGTGGGGATGTGCAGTCATGTTACTGTGTTTTAAACTAGCTTGAAATAATTCATCTTTGTACGGGTATGCCACAACTCAATTTATAGTTAAGTTCATTTGTTTCATTTTGCTTCAGTTGTTAAGATTCTATTTTTTTTCCATTTTTCCATAAACTTCTAGAAGTCCCCTTGTGTATTTAATTTTTTTAACTTTTTTAATTTTTTATTATATTTAATCATTGTACATTGTTACAACATACAAAATGGTTTTTCTCAGTATGAACACAGTACAAATCAGTAGAGTCAAAGATATTGCCATGTATATTATTATCGACAAATAATTTTTCATTTTTGTGTCTGTTAAGTGTTTTTTCTTCCCCTGATCCCCTTTTCCCCAGCCCCATTACCCAGCCCCTCCTATACGGTCTCTCATACCTGCAGTTGCCCTCCCTGCTATTATACCTTCCAATCCCTCAGTTTCTGCCATAGGTACACACATTCAGCATATATTGAGTAGAGACATAGAAGGCTTCTCTTTTATAGTCTGATTTGCTTTACTTTCGAAAACAATGCTCAATATCACTTATCATAAGGGAAGTGCAAATCACAACCTCAATGAGATACCACTTAACCCCAATCAGAATAAATAAGATTTTAAAAATAATGATAAATGTCAGTAAGGTTGCAGTGAAAAGGGAACCCTCCTACACTGTTGATGGGAATGTAACTTAGTATAGCTATTGTGGAGAACAACATGGAGGTTTCTCAAAGACCTACTAATAGAACTACCGCACGACCCAGCAATTCTACTCCTGGGTATCTACTCAAAGAATAGGAAAACACTCAGTCAGAAAACTCCTTGCACATCCATGTAAATTGAAGAATTTTTCACAATTGCTAAGACAAAGAATCAACCCAAACATTCAAAAAGAGATGAATGGATTGAAAAAAATCTGGCACATATATATTATGGAATACTACTCAGCCATAAACAAACAAACAAACAAACAAACAAAAAACACTGAGACCTTGATATTTGATACAAAGTGGATAAGTATGGAGGATTTAATTTTTGAGTTTTTATCCAGCACCTTTGTTATTGTGTAGACATTCAGATTGATGACAATGTAAACCATTTAATAATGTAGTACATTTCTTAGGGCTTTCTTTTTTATTGAGTTGGATTATGTATTGCACACTCCCATAGAACACAGTTTGAACATTAGATGTCAATATTTGAAAGTTAGGAGGGGGAGCAGGGCTGGTAGCCTGAAGTCAGGATTGCTTTTAGGAAACCCATCTACTTCCACACCGGCAAGGACACATGTCAAGTTACCTTAAGGGTGACGCTTAAGGACTGAGGACTAGCAACGTATTACCGAGCAGAATTCCTTCTCAGCAGGACCTTGACTCTGAATTATGAGTGATCCTGACGAAGAAACAGATATATCAGTTTACTCCATGTCACTCAAGAGTTTGTGAATCACCGAGAGTTCCGAGTCCTTGTCAAGAGATCTCTCCTCGATTCCTAGCAGTCTTTGTGACCATAAGGAGGGATCTGATGTAAATTCACTTGATAGCTAATTGCCTTTCTTCTTTATGCGAAGTCCATCACCACAAAGATTTTATTCTCTTTGCCCTAACATCTTTATCTAGGCTTATTGTAGTCCCTTCTCATCTCTTACCTACAAATCAATGTGTGATGACAAAATTACATTTCAGTGCACATTCTGGAGATGATGAACATATAGGGTAAATGACACTTCTCTGGTGTCAGGGATAACTATGGTTTGACATTCATGTGACGATTTATTTTAAAGGAAGGAATTTATATTAAACTATTTTTTATTAAAAATAGTTTCAGGGATGTGGACATATTTTAAAGTAATCACCATTTGACAAAAATGTGTAGACAAAATGATCATTGATCAAAGAGGATGGGCACTTGCACTTTTGCATTTTACGTAGATTTTTCCTTTTCAGAACTATTGTGAATTCTTTCTAGTATCTCATTTCCATGTCTATCTCAATTGTTTCTAGTATCTAGTATCTACTTGTTGGATGAAGCACGGATAGAGAAGTAGGAAAGGATCATTAGTGTCCTGACCCTTCTGAATTAAGACTTGGTGGTAAGGTCATTTTGCAGATTACAGGAGCCAAGGACAAAAGGCCATGCATGTCTCTCCAATTCTGGTATTAAAAATCACTTGCCCTCTAACAGAATCTTACACCAAATTGCTATTTTTTTTTGATCTATAGTCATTTCTGTTCCCAATGTTTTTTGAAAACTTCATGTCCCCAAAGTGAGATTAAATGAGAGAGAGACAGTGTAAAGTAATATAAGCAACCAGTTAAACGTGAGCTTGTCCTGGGATTGGCATCAACAGATTCCAGGACAGACCCATAGAGCACCTATTGTTTTATAAAGTGTACTGAAGGACAGCTACCAAGGTTTTCATCAGGGAGTTCCCTGAGCTAATTCGGGCCTTCACTATTATTTAACTTTGTCTGATGATTAACAAAATTCTCTTTGAAACCTTGGGCTTCTTTTAGTTAAGAGAATTGAGGATAATTGTATTTTTATTTCCCTAGGACCACTTAGAAATATGTCAACCAATTAAAGAGCTCAATGATCAAAAGTACTCTTCAATTCCTGATTTGAAATAGTATAGGAACTGGCATAAACTGAGTCAGCTGTGGCCTAGTGGTTAAGGCAAGTGTTAAGGCAGCTGGATCCCACATGGCCAAATGCCCAGTTCAAATCCCACATATGGCAGCTTGGAAAACACATTATGTGTGTGTGCGCGTGCTTGCTCAAAATTTCAGAAGGAGGAAGAGATGGAGAAGGGATTGCTGTGTGACCATCCCCTATAGGAGATGCTTTTTCTCTTTTTCTCTCTTCTCTCTCTGTTCTCTGGCAAATTGTAAAGAAAGAACAAATAAAGAAAGAAAGGAAGAGAAGAGAAAGAGAGAGAGAGAAAGGCAAATAAAGAAGGAACAAAGGAAGATAGAAAAAAAGAAAGAAAAGAAAAGAAAGCGACCTCAATTATAGGAGCCACGATTCCACTAAGATTGAGTATTTGTGTAATCACTACCTATAAAAATCCATATTTACACCATTAGGTGTGAAAAAATGTTTTTTTAAACAACCAAATGCAGTAAAATTACATGATGTGTGTGGAGGGACACGGTGGTCATCATTTTAAATGCGAAGGCTACTGTAAAGAAAAGGAAGAGCCTTATTTGGTAGAAAATATAGATAAAACGATCTGAACTCTTTCCAGTAAAACCCTGTCTGACCATTACACTTGTTGAGAGGCTTGAGACAGTCATCTAGGAGTTGGGCTTCTTTTAGTGTCTTTGTTTCTTTGTATCTAAACTTGTGAGGACAATATTATTAGCATGGAGTTGTTGTAGGGATTAAATGAGATAATTAGGGGATAATTCGCCTCTGGTCTAGGGCCATGATTTTTTTAAAACAAGTCATTATTGATGATGAAGCAGTTCATGTATAAACAAGGAAGAACTTGCTATTAAAAGTCAAAATCCTGGGAACCAGCAGTTAGCGTAATGGCTATGTTGCTGGACTCCCACGTAGTCGACCGCGGTTCGTGTCCCGGGCCCGGTGGCTTAAAACTCACGCCAGGCGTGTGTGCGTGCGTGCCCAAGATCCCGAGAGGAGAATGGAGGAGAAGGGATTGCGGCGTGACCATCCCCCCTGGGGGGTGATTTCTCGCTTTCTGTCTCTAAGTCTCTCTCTGTCTGGCGAGCGCACGCGCCCTACAGTGAAAAATCTCTCCAAAAAAAAAAAAAAAAGAATAAAAAATAAATAAATAAATAAAAGTCAAAATCCTTATGTTCTTATTTTATCTTTGCCGCAAAGTCATTGTATTGCCAAAGAAAAGCCTCTCAACCTATTTCATTTCTTGTTGTCTTCCTCTCACATCTTCAGCAGGTTGTGGTGCAGACATAAGGAAAGAACATATGTTACAGAAGCTTTAAACAGCTTTCCATAGTAAACAGTAAAACAGTAGGGTCATTGTTATAACTATTGACTATGAACATAGAAATGCCTTTGTGTCTTTTGTAAGAATTATGTTATTTAATTTTATTCATCATTATCATAATCATTATTAATTCGACCAGCGAGAGAGACAGAGAGAGAGAGAGAGAGAGGGCAAGTGAGAAAGCAAGCTGCTAGGTTCAAGACTTGAATCATGGTTTAGGACTAGAACAGCTCCCCAACCATCATGCCACCTACAAGCCCCTGTGTTTTTGTTTTGTTTTGTTTCTTTTTGTTTTTTAAATTTCCAAAAGATGTGAGCACTCACCAGAGAAAGAGACAGAGGGGAGGAGTGGGAGAAAGTACTTCTAATGGGCATGGTCATGCCACAATCCTTCCTCCTCCATTTTTCCATTCTATTAGGATTTAGAGTGCCACATTCATGGACCAACAAGTTTTTCAAGCTGCTTTGGCTAGGATTTGAACTGCAGTTAGCCATCTGGGATTGGGATCCCTTAACCACTAGACTACCGGGTGGCCCTAGAAATAATTTGACTAAGCTCCCAATACAAGCCTGTGTCTTCTTAGGAAAGGGAAACAAAAACAAACAAACAAACAAACAAAACCCAAACCAAACCACTTTTCTGTCCCTGCAAGGGTGTTTATGGAGACAGCCAAGCCCCTTTTACATATATTATTTTCATTTATATAAATCAGGCACATGGAGAGTAGCTAGTGAGACATGAACCAGTCTCTTAACATTATTTTATTGCCTCTTTTCCATGATAGAAAAAAAATGAAGTTGCTCTTTTTGAATCTCTGTGATCAGTATGTCTCTTTGAAGGACATATGATTAGCTGATTGATATAACTAACATTCACTAGAGCCTTACTAAGGATAAACCCCTCTGAACACTTTATAGTGCTACTTAAGAAACTGACCCAACAACGCAGCACAGAGTGCTCTACTGTACGTGTAAAGAAGCTCTACTTCCATACCATCCATACATGTCAAAAGCCAGGATTTGAACCTGCATAGTATTCACTACATAGCCTAACAACTTAACCATCCCACTGCCCAAAAGCTAATAGTAGCCTACACTTTTCAGCTATGCAGTTGACCAAGAACAATACTTTTTCCTATTTGAAAATAATTATTTATTTAATTATCATGATTATTTTTTAAATCGGCTACAGAGAAACAGAGAGAGAAAGTAAGAAAGCAAGTTGCCAGTTTAGGACTCGAACCACAGTTGGCCATGTGGGAGTCCATTGCCTTAGCTACCATGCCATACGCTGACCCCAAGAACAATATTTTAATACCTACCCACTGAAAATTCTTTGTGCTCATTCTTGGTATAAATATGGAAAATATTATCATAGTATTTTTCTGGATAATGGCATCTACCTTCCTTGAATTGGTTAAGCATAATTTAAGATAAAGTTCAGGATTTTATGATACAAGATTCATTTACATAGACGGAATGTTCTTGCTAGTTATTAGTACTGGCTAAGGGAATGTCCATTAAGTCAACCAACATTTATTAAGACTCTGTGTTAAGACAAAGAAGACACACTGTTTAATTATAAAGTGGATGATTGGGTATTCCACTATTTTTCTGTTGTTTCAGAGATGAATTGTAAAGCCAGATAGGGCAGGAAAGAGGAAGAAGCAGGAAGGCGACAGGGAAGGGTGTAAGGAAGGCTGAGAGAGACTGGTCCCTAGGACTGTCTGAATTTCTAGTGAGCAAATCTGTGCAGTTGGAGCTTCAATTACACAGAGATGCCCTTTGTGTTCTTTGTAGAACAACCTCCCAGAATTTGTAAGGTGGCTGCTGTCTGCAAGGCATGGGCAGGTTAAATTAGTTTATCTGGCTACTCTTCTTCATAGGCCAAAGATGACTGCTCTTTGACAAACAGCCCCCAACTTGAGACAGATTGTCAAGTTCTCAAGCCCTCCCTGATTCAGACTGTTTTATAGGAACTGAAATCATTTTTGCCACCTTACAGTGTTCAGAAGTTTCATAGCCATTTATACCTCTCATTCATTGATAGACTTAGTTCCTTAAATCACATGGAACTGTTGGACGAAATATTTGCGACAGCAGGCACGAGAGGACTAGAGATAGTAAGGGAGACAGAAAGGACACAGGAAAATGGATTTGTCTCAGTAACTAGGGACCCCTCCATCACATTCAGTGTTTAAGTCCAGAAAGGTGATTTTAATGGAAATAACTGTTCCTCTCAGGACATTGTAATATACATCCCAATAAACATGCAAAGTCATCCTTGAAACATGAGAAAGTATTCTTTAAGTTAGAACAGATCATTTTCTTTTTCACTTATTTAATTTTACTTATCATTATTATTTTAATTTGCTATAAGGCACATGCACTCACCAGAGAGAGACAGAGCCAGAGGAAAAAGGAAAGAGAGAGAGAGAAGGAAAGTGAGGAAGCAAGCTGCCAGGTCAGGAACTACCTAGGCTGGCCATTTAGGAGTCCAGTGCCTTAACCACCATGCCACTTGCTGGCCCCAGAAATGTCCAACTGGGCTTTGAAACAGGTCATTTCACTGAGGAAATGTGAAGTTCATTCATCAGGACTGTTTCTGATAAGAGTCAGAGAGGAAAATCACAGTTTTACTCTGAATGGTATCATAGATTTCCTATCTTTTGATTTGAAAGAGTGAGGCTATAAGACCCAAATTATCCTACTGTTCCCCATACCAGGGTGAAAGGAAATTGTTAGGAAGTTCAGCCTAGTAGCTCTGTAGCCCCCTGAAAAGACATTAGTGCAATGTTATGTTAATTAAGCACCAGGTTTTCACTTAGTTGGGCTCTCAGAGTATCTGGTCAAGAATTGCTGGATAGATGAGGAAGGGATGACCCAGTGACCACATTTGGATGACTCAGAACATAGACTGTAATGTAGTTTTATGAAACTAAGAGGATGAAGGGCCCACTCCCATTTTCTTTCTTAAGAAAAGGCAAATATAAATAGTATTCTTACTCAGTATAGAAAAGGAATTATTAGTCCTTGAGGAAAACAGAGTATTTTTATCCTTCTGTCTCTAGTATTTAAAACTTCTTCCCTTCCTTTACTTTGTAACTCCCTCCTAATCTTAGTAAAATTCAAGGCTCATTGATTCGTTTTTGTGGAATCAAAATAGAGTGAAGCAGGAAAGAATAAAAAACCAGTAACGAGTGAAGCCATTTAAAGTTACTTTTCTGAGAAGACACATTAACTAAGCAATGGGACATATGAGAATTAAAATGAAATGCTTCTATTTTTCTCCTTAAATAACTCCTTTTTTATTATTTAACTGACCACTGCTAAATCATACTTACTGTACAGAAAATCCAAAATTCTAATTTATTGTTACAAAAGAATTTTAATGTTGCAACTTATGAACTTGTATTTTCTACGTAATGTTGTTCTACATGTAATTAATGATATTGACTGATATTATTGTGGTATTTTTGTATATATATATATGTATATATATATATATATGTAAACAGATATCATCATAGTATTTATATATGTTATATATGTTGTGTAACGTCATGAGATATTTTTCTTGTTTTTTTAATGCAAAAATGCATCATGACTTTCTCAATGACCCAATATAAGTAAACATATATCCATTCATCCATAGTTTCTGACTCATAAATATTTGGCCTCGTAAAAGTAAGTATCAGCTTCAAAAAGATAAAGATGAAAGATAACCTCTCCTTTCACCTATCCCAAGTCAGGTCATAGTAACTCCAATCTTCACTCAACCTAAAGCCCTCTTACCAGAAATATCCTGCCCCATACCTAGGGTTAGGGTGGTAAAAGAAATCCCAACAGAGAGGCCCAGAATTTTAATAGACCTTTCTGAGCTTCCTTCCCAGCCAGTCTACTAGCCTCCCTGCCTATTCAATGAAGTCTGCGTAAAAACCAAAAGGATCAGGGTGGACGCACTTCTGGAGATTCCTGGAGCAGGCATGGAAGGTTACACCCCTTCCCATGTGTCTTGCTATATACATCTCTTCATCTGTCTCCTTTAAAATATCTTTTATAATAAACCAATAACTGTTTCCCTGAGTCCTGTGAAGCACTGAATTAAGAGGTGATCATGGGAACCCCAATTTACAGTCTGTCAGAAGTTGCAATGGCCTGGACTGAGTATGTCTGAAGGTGGCAGGGCAGCCTGGGGATCTGATGCTATCTCTAGGAAGACAGCGTCAGAACTGAACTGGATTACAGGTTGCCCAGCAGGTGTTTGCTGCAGAATTGATTGCTTGCTTACTGGTGAGGAGAAATCTCCACATATTTTGAAATCACAGAAGTGATCTGTGTTGTGAGAGAGAAGTGTGGAAAAACAATTTGTTTTTCTGACTCTCAGTCATTAATTAATGATGCATATGTATTTTTGCCTGTACTTCAAAGTTGTGATTTTTGACTGGACTCCTTAAATATTGAAATTGCATTCTTAAAAACTGTTACCATCAATCAACAAATGCTTACTAAGCCCATGTGGGGCACTATGGGGACACAGGTTTGCAACAAAAATGGTTCCCAATCTATAACAATTTTTAATCTAGTTTCTTTTTTTATTTAAAAGAATTATTTATTTTATTTGTTGTTATTATTATTATTTTTTTAACTTGACCAAACAGAGACAGAGAGAGAAAGGGAAAGTGAGAAAGTAAGCCACCAGATTCAGGCCTTGAACCATGATCAGCCATGTGGGAGTCCAACACCTTAACCACTGTGCCACCTGCCAGCCCCTAACCTAGTTTCACTGGTAGAATCCCTGTGGGTTGGGAGTTTATGTAGAATGCTATCTGGAAGCTTGAGTTACATCTTGAAGGATATTTAGGAGTTGAGGGGATCTAAAAGAAAGAGTACATTTTATCAGAAAATGCAACCGTGACGAAGAGGAAGGCCAGTGGTAGAATGAAGAGCTTGTTTGGTGAAAGAGAAATCTAGAAGGGTTAAAGTCTTTAATTTTTGTATAGGGAATTAAGCTGATAGCTTGTAAAATCAGAATTCTTAAAGAGTAGGAGATGAGAGATCATGAATCAGGATCACCCTCGGAATTTAGTCTGCAAACTCAATTTTTCAATTTTCTATAGGGCACATGCATGTGAGAGGGAGAGAGAGAGAGATTGAGAGAAAGATAAGTTAGCCCCCCAGGGGTAATGACCACACTGCAATCCCTTCTCTTCCACTCTCTTCTTGGAATTTTGGGGCATACACACACATATGCCTAACATGATTTGCAAGCCACCTGATCTGGGACTTGAACCATGCAGTTGACTATGGGACTTGAACCATGTAGTTGGCCATATGGGATCCAGCCTCCCCTATTCCACTTGCTGACCCTACAGAGTTATTCTCATACATGCATACACTCACACACTCATGTACCCATCTTTCTGGAGACTTAGGGACTCTTCCATCATGTTTGAGACCCATTGCAACAGAGAACCATGGAAAACTTTTTAATGGGGTCT
Organism: Tupaia belangeri chinensis; assembly: GCF_000334495.1. Classification (NCBI taxonomy): domain Eukaryota; kingdom Metazoa; phylum Chordata; class Mammalia; order Scandentia; family Tupaiidae; genus Tupaia; species Tupaia belangeri. Next base: position 3,456,814 of record NW_006159436.1, on the reverse strand, counting down.
CAATGCCATGAGGGTGGATTTAGAGAAACCAGCTCTATAGCTCTGTGAACATTTAAAGCATCAACACAAAGTCCCAAGTGAGTCTGAGTTCTTGAGTGGGGAACCTGGGCTATCCTGAGGCTGAACCAGGTGATGTGAGGCCACTTACCTGTACTGCATGGAGGATCCTGGAGGGCAGAGAGCCCCTAGAATCCATGGTGGTGCTGTGCACCTGCACTACAGGCAAGGTTTGCTTAGAGACACTGTCACTGGACCAGCCCACAGGCCCAAAGGCCAAGGAGTAGAGGGTACTAGGACAGTTCTCTGACTACATCAAGTGACATAAGATGACAAGTAGTTTCGATATAAGTTGAAATTCCGAATTTAAATCTGACATTTGGATTTGTATGGATTTATGCTATCCTTAGAGCTGAAACAATAGTGACCTCTTCCAAATGTAAACATCTAGAGTCAGAGAACGCAAGTCACTCAGCCAAGGCTCCTCAGCTACATAGCAAAGTGTTAAACTAACCTTAAGAAAACAATAGTAGGATAAAAACAGTAAAAGTAGTGTTTGTTTCCTAGTCCTGCCCACCCACCACAGATCTTACTATTTTGTTTGTTAGTTACATGGCTTTTTACTAGATTTGTTTGAGGTACTATGTAGTTCACTGCACTTGTCAGAAAAATATTCTTTTGCATTTTTTAGTATGCCATGACTTTAAAATTCTGTTCTTCGGTGCCAGCAGATGGTGTGGCGGTTAAGGCAGTGGACTCCCAGATGGCCTATCATAGTTCAAGTCCTAGGCCTGGTGGCTTGGAATTCATATGGGACATGTGTGCATGAGTGCACAGAATCCTGGAAGGAGAATGGAGAAGGGATTGTGGCATGGCTATCCCTCCTGGGACAGATTTCTTGCTCCCTCCTCCCCTCTCTCTGGTGAGCACATGTTCCCTATGGCAAAAACCTTAAAACAAAAACAAAACAAAATTCTGCTCTTTGTTTTCTTTCTTTCTTTTTTTTTTTTTTTTCAACAAGTAACACCTATATTTTTGTTAATCATCAAGACACAGAATATAGAAAAATGAAGGGATGGACAATTACAAATTAATGTTTTGAATATAGTATGTGCTCAATAAATGTTTATTTTCTCAAGTCATCTGTTCTTCATCCAGTCATTCTCCCATCTTCATATATTAGTAAGTAAATATTTTGGAAATGTCTATTTCATTCTAGGTATTATACTTTCCATCCATGTCTTTCCCATAATAAATGTAAGAGGATACCTAAAAAAAAGTAAGACAGGGGCCAGCAGGTAACGTGATAGTTAAGGTGCTAGTCTCTTTAGTGACCAACCATGGTTCGAGTCCCAGACCCAGCAGCTTGGAAATCATGCCAGGTGCATGTCCATGTGTTCCCAGAATCTCAGGAGGAGAATGGAAGAAAAGAGATTGCAGTGTGGCCATCTCACTGGGGGGTGATTTCTTAATTATCCTCTCATTATCTCTCTTTGTCTCCTTTCTGACAAGTACATGTGTCCTATGGCAAAAGCCCAAAAATAAATAAATAAATAAATAAATAAGACAAAAAAAGACATTAAAAGTACTCTTTAGTTCTTGATATTTGACTACTATTGGAAATTAAGTGAATATATATGCAAGTAGTAATCAACTGCATAATTTCTAAAACTACAGATTAAGTTTTTTTTTCAGGAACGGATGAACAACAGATACGATTTCAGACTTACCTGGTAAATCATGCAGAATTTTAGTTTTTGTTTTTAGGATTTTTGTTTTGTTTTGTTTTTGCAATAGGGTGCATGCATTTACCTGAGAAACAGAGAGAAAGAAAGTGAGAAATTACTGTGTACAGGGGTTGGCCACACTGCAGTCCTGTTTCCTCTATTCTCCTGTCAGGATTTGGGGCATAGCACATACATGCCCTAGGTGATTTTCAGGCCACAAGGTGCAGGACTCAAGCCGCAGTCGGACCTATGGGAGTACAACACCTTAACCACCATGCCATCTGCTCATTCCATCATGTGAAATTTTTAACCTGAAGCTTAGAACTAGTCTGGACCCAACAAGTAGCATGGTGGGTAAGGCACTAGACCCCACATTGCTGACTACCCAGTTCAAGTCTCAGACCCAGAGGCTTAAAAAACACACCAAACATGGTACTTGTGTGCTCAAAATCCTGAGAGGAGAATGGAAGAGAAGGGATTGTGGAATGGCCATCCCCCTAGGGACGTGATTTCTCACATTCTCTCTCTCTCTCTCTCTCAGTCTGTGTCTCTCTCCAGCAAGTATGTGCCCTGTAGCAAATCTTAGTAATAATAATAATAATAATCTGATCCAATTTCCTCATTTTTCAAAAACTGTAAACAGGCCAACAACCTCTTAACTCCTTGGCTGGTGAGTATTTTTTCCCCTAATCATTTATTTATTTATTTTCACATTTTCCCACAAACATTTACTTTACATATCAAAAAAATTTTGCTCAAACTCCATAGTTCTTTTTTTTTTAATTT
>NW_006159436.1:3452124-3454150 GCF_000334495.1 Tupaia belangeri chinensis | reverse complement strand
GCACCCGGCGTGAGTTTTAAGCCACCAGGTCTGGGACACGAACCACGGTCGACTACATGGGAGTCCAGCGACATAGCCATTATGCTAACTGCTGGTTCCCCATAGCTCTTGACAGTTAATAAACAACTTTTGAAATTTCAAAAAACTGAATTTTAAAGATAATGCTTAAAATATTTGTTATAATTTTATTTGTGACTCTATAACAGAGACCGTACGATCTTAAATATTTTTGAGAAATTGTTTACATGTCAACTACTCAATCTGTTGAAAAGCAAACACCCAGCACACAATTCACACATAAACCTTCTCAATTCAGCCCTGCCTACCAAGTATTTTGTGATGTACCCTCTGCTAGCAAAGATCAGTCTCTTTTTCTTCCTTCAAAGTCTTCCTCAAAATATTCTTCTGGTTGTGTCTGCTCTTTTGCAATCTCTACTGATTACAATGCTGGGCTGGAAAAGTCCAGGTTATTTTATGATACGGATTCTTTCATGCTGCTTCTCAAATTCTCTCTGCCAGGCAGAACTGTTTATGGTGCCAGGCCATCTTTCTAAGAGCTTCTGTTGGCTTACTTGAGATCTACCTTAGTTCCATAGTTTTCTGATTGAATCTTCTGGTATGACATTCCAGTCAAAGTCCTGTCCACTAACAAGTATTTCCAATTTCTGATTCAAGGCGACAGGTATTATTGAATTTATGCAAATAACCATTCTGCCACAAAAATAAGACTACTCCCAAATATTTTCCAATTCCAGAGGGGTCAGGAAGGGAGAAAAGTTTATGTTTCCATTCAAAGAAACAAGAAGAACAAACATTTTAACAAATTGCTGAACCTATAAACAGCTCAAAAGAAAGCAAAATCTTTAAATTGGGAAAACAAAGCAGAGTAAAAAAATAAATATCAGTAATGTGGGGGACAAGCAGTTGGTGTAATGGCTATGTTGCTGGACTCCCATGTGGTTGACCACGGTTCAAGTCTCGGACCTGGTGGCTTAAACTCACGCTGGGTGCATATGCGTGCATGCCCAAGATTCTGAGAAGAGAATGGAGGAAAAGGGATTGCAGTGTGGCCATTCCCTCCATCCCCCACTTTCTGTCTCTATGTATCTCTCTTTCTGGTGAGCACACACGCCCTGTAGCAAAAACCTCTCAAAAAAATATGCGTTATGAAAACATATTAACTGTGGGACCAGCAGTTAGCGTGATGGCTATGTCGCTAAACTCCCATGTAGTCGACCACGGTTCGTGTCCCAGACCCAGTGGCTTAAAACTCACGCTGGGCGCATGTGCGTGTGTGCCCAAGATCCCGAGAGGAGTACGGAGGAGAAGGGATTGCGGCGTGGCCATCCCACCTGCGGGGTGATTTCTTGCTTTCTGTCTCTGTCTGTCTGTCTGGTGAGCGCATGCGCCCTATAGCAAAAACCTCTCCAAAAGAAAAAAACATATTAACTGTTATAAAACCTTTGTTTAACTGGTTTTATTTTTAAAAGACAGGTTTTTGCTATAGGGCATGTGTACTTGGCAGAGAGACAGAGACAGAGAAACAGAAAGTGAGAAATCAACCCCCAGGGGGGATGGCCACTTCGCAGTCCATTCTCCTCTATTCTCCTCTCAAGATTCTTTTTTTTTTTTTAGAGGTTTTTCCTATAAGGCGCGTACACTGACCAGACAGAGAGAGAGAGAGACAGAAAGCGAGAAATCACCCCCCGGGGGGATGGTCATGACGCAATCCCTTCTCCTCCATTCTTCTCTCAAGATCTTGGGCACGCACGCACACGCGCCTGGCGTGAGTTTAAGCCACTGGGTCCGGGACGTGAACAGAGGTCGACTACATGGGAGTCCAGTGACATAGCCATTATGCTAACTGCTGGTCCCATTTTCTTTTTTTCGAAGAGGTTTTTGCTATAGGGCGCATGTGCTCGCCAGAAAAAGAGAGAGAGACAGAGAGACAGAAAGTGAGAAATCACCACCCCCCCAGGGGGGATGGCCATGCCATAATCCCTTCTCCTCCATTCTCCCCTTGGGA
>NW_006159436.1:3439472-3451575 GCF_000334495.1 Tupaia belangeri chinensis | reverse complement strand
GAAAAGATATTGAATGATAAAGCGGGGAGATTGATATCTCTGTATTGACTGACATGCATGGCATTCCCTTTTGAAAAAGCAATGGAAGTCAATGTAAAGTTATATGCAATCTAGTGTAATAGAAAGAAGATTATGATGATAATAAAATTTAAAAAAAAATACCTTAAACTAGAAGTATGGACAAAGCTAGAATCCATTTACAAGTACACTATAATGATTTTCCGAAACAGTTTGAATTAATTAATTAATTTACGTTAGTTTCCTGAGCATTGTCACAGCACACAAAATGTGAATTCCCATCCAAAATATATTGTATAGTAGCTTAATCATACACGTTATCATCATTAATTTTCCTTTTCTAGTTTCCTATATATATACATGTATATATATATATATATATATGTATTTTGTTTGTTTATTTTGTTTTAAAACTTTATTTCTCATCCTCTGCCATTTTCTGCCCTTCTACCACACTGTCTTAGATGTCTATAGTTGTTTTCCATTCCTTTTTCCCCCCCACATTTTTCTACTTCTACTGTGGTCCAATCTTTCTGTTTAAACCCTGGAAGTTAACATTCAGCATTATTATTGGTATTTCTTGTTGCTAGCGTTAAGTTGGTCATTTTCTTGGTTGCTTTTTGTTCTCTTATTTCTGTATGTGTGTCTTTAGTTTTCCTGGTAAAGCACTCCTTTCAGAACTTCCTGAAGAGCTGGTCTGGTGTTGGTAAATGCTTTCAGGTTTGGTTTATCTTTTCTTCCCATATGAAGGATAATCTTGTCAGGTATAGTATTCTTGGTTAAAACTGTTTTTTACTTAACACTTTGATTATATTTTCTCATTCTTTTCTTGTTCACATTGTTTCTGATGAGAGGTCTGATGTTAGCTTGATGGCATAAAGTTTATGAGTAACTGGACATTTTTCTCTTGCCAATTTCAGTATCTGTGGATTTGGCCAATCTGGCTATGATGTGCCTTGGAGATCTTCTTGGGTTGATTCCATTAGGGGTCCTTTGTATTTCATGGGTCTGGATATTTGAATGCCTCTCTAGATTTGGAAAGTTTTCTTCCAGGATTTCATGGAATAGGTTATCAATGCCCTTATTAGTTTTTTCACCTTCTGAGATACCAATTATCTGGATGTTTGGCCACTTAATGGTCTCTAGTATTTCTCATATAGTATTCTCATCTTTTCTGCTTATTTTCTCAGATTTATTTTGTTGTTGTTTTCTTTAGGCCAGAGGTTTTGCCTTCATTATCTGAGATTCGATCTTCTGCATCGACTAATCTGCTTTCAATACTTTTGAGGGAGGTTTTGATTTCCTGTATTGCAGCCTTCATCTCTAACAGCTCCATTTGATTCTTTTTTATGGTGTATATTTCCTCTTTCAGATTGTGCAAGAACTTCCTCACCTCCTGAAACTCGCTGTCTCTCTTCTCCTGCATCTTTTGGAGTTCATTATCTCTAAGCTCTTGTATCTCCTTTAGTTTTGTCACTATGAATATTCTGAATTCTCTATCAGATATTTCCATGAGTTCCCTAGTATTATCCGTGAATGATGAAGGATTGTTCTTTTCCCTTAGGGGAGAGATATTTTCTTGGCTCCTCATATTTCTTGTACCTCTGTGGTGGTTTCTGGTCATTCTGTGACAAGATCTCTCTGTTTGTCTATGTTTCAGGGTCTAGGAGATGAGGTTTAGAGCATAACTTTAGTCGCCTTGGTTGGCCGGTGTTTTTTTCTACCTCATCAAGTCATTGCTTTGAAAATGTGTTCTTTGCAGTTTTCTTTGAAAGCAAAACTAATTTTCTTTTTGAATAAAGTGTTCTTGCTTTTAAATATTTCCTCGAAAGCTAACATAGTTTCTGTTCTGAAAGGCTCCTCAACCCCTGGCAGCCTGTGCCCCTGTAGCAAGAGAACATACAGTTTTGGCAACTACATTTCCTAAGTGCCCAGGGAATTGAAAATAACAAGGATGACATCACATTGGTGGCATCTTTTGTTGGGGGGCTTCTGCCTTTCTTTCACTGCTCAGGCAACACAGACTTTATCTACACACTGCCAGGTTGGTCCTGAGGATTAAATTAGAAGATGTGTATAAAGTGCTTTGGAAACTCGAAGTTGTCTGCAACTGTAAGAGATTTCTATTATCTCTAAATGCCTCTACAAGAAGGCCAGGTGGGTACTCATCTTCATATCCAAAGCATCTAGCAGAGTTTGTTCAGTAAACAATTGTTGAAAAGAAATAAATGAAGCATTTGTTAAATGTCTCATGGCAAGCTAGGGCTTGGGAGTCAAGAATGTGTCAAAGTCTTTGTGTCCAAAATGACATCAGAAGGGAAAAGGTGAATATGATGTGGTGGTCATGTTCGTTGGTGTCTTAGTACAAGCTAATGAGACTTTGCTCTGCACCAACTGCTCCAGCTGAAAACCAACTGCCTCGCATTTTGTATGGTTTTGTATTAATTCTCCAAGCCCAGGCTCTCTTGCTCTCAGTTTCCTGACTTGGATCGTAAGCAAACTCCTAGCTCTGGTTTATTTCTCTGGGTTGTCAGGCGCAGATAAAGGCTTGATGGAATTTGCCCATTCCTTTGAGCAAAGGAGACTGTTGGAAACATTGTGGTCAGCCTTTAGAAACTCTCCCACATTGGTTCCAAAGAGAACACTTGTGTGTGTGTTTGCTTTGGTTGAGAGAACTAAACACCCTTTTTGACATTACGTGCGCCAGCTACTCAACACTGGGGTGTTTCAGAATTGATGCCATGGGCACAGCATGCCTTGCTTTGGAAACAGGGAGAAAAGGAGCCTGAAGGGGAGCCCTAAAGAACAGAGGAAAAAGAATTAAAGTATTTCAGAAAAGACAGCACTAAGGGACATTCTCAAATTGAAGAGACCTGCCAATGCTCCACTGTCTGCTACGTTTTTGTCCTGTTAAAGAGAATGTGAAGGCTCTGGGCAGCTTTCCCTATAGCTACATCAAAAAGTTGTGGGCCACTTTGGGTGGGACCAGGCTGTTTTCAAATAAATTGGCCAGCAGACACACCTGGATGGATCCTTGCTTCTCCTGAGGCAATTTACTAGCGAGGCACATAGGTTATATCAAATGTATTTCCTTTCTTTTCGAAGGAGGTAGAACTGTGTTTCAAATATGATTTTCTGGAAGACAAAAGTAGAAAAAAAAAGCCCACAGTGATGAAGTTCACATTTTGATCAGAGTGCATTCAATCTCTGTAATATATTTTACTAAGTAGATAGCATCTTATGAACTAGGCAAGGACATTGCTGACCTGCTCCCCCTGTAATGTCTCTGTGCTGAGCATCGCGTGAATGAGGTGATGGCATTTAGTATAGGTAGATGAGCTCTCATGGGTCCCTGACTTGTCTCACTGAGGGCTTACCTACACTGAAGTGTTGGCAGAGGGCACATTTGTGCATCCCAGTGGTCTGGTCCGTCCACAACTGGGGAAGCTTCTCATCTTCAACCACATTATTCCCAAGCTATTTTTCTTCTCCCTCCCCTTTGAGCCCTTCTTCTTTGGAGATTCAACAGTGAAATTTTTCTCCTCACATCTCTATGGTGAGTTTTCCTGGTTTTGGGAGGCCTGGTTGCCATGGCAGCAAGCATCCTCTGCTTGTTGGCTGTTTCAGAAGAGGGGATTATTGAGGTAGGAGAAGGCATGAAAAGTCATTAAAGTAAGCCAGTTGGTATGCAGGACCAGAGAACTCCTCATAGTTTCTCTCACAGGAGAAGAGGGCAGCCAGAACTCCTCGAATACCTGTAGACTGAGATAGAAGGAAGCAGGCAGAGGGGAGACCTCTCAGCAGTGCATTTGTCCGAACACACATGTCTGAAGGAGGCTTCCCACAGCCTCAGACTAGGAAGGAACAAGCCCTGCTGCCACCTCTCACTAGCACCTCCTCCTTCTTTCACCTCCTGACCTGTGTCTTCCTCTGTCTGAAAACAGGGCTTCACAGGAAGATCCTAGTTGGGCAGAAGTTGGAATGTGGAGCTGAGTTGTCAGGTGCAGAGAAAGGCATGGTGGGATTTGCAGTAAAATCCGTCCTTCACGATTTTATATGTTTCATCATTTTTCTGGTTGTTAGCCACCCAACCACTTGGAAGGAGAGACAGATAAAAAGCATGCCCAATGTATTGTTGCCTACTTGATATCTGGGGGAAAGCCAAGCTGGATCATATAGAAAAGAAGAAAGTGACCACACCATCACAGGGAGCAACAAATCTTTGCATGGCTCAATAGAGTCTGTTTCTGGAGATGCAGGATGACACAGGAAGTTGAAGTCTTTCAGAGGCAATAACAACAAATTAGAATGCTGAGTTGCAGAGAGGACCTTGCTCTGTGGTAGAGTGATGAGTTGCCTTGCACCTTGTGCTTCAGAATCCCATCAGTGTTAGGAATGGTTTGCTCACCCCACTAGCTAAAGTTTAGTTAGAAAATATCATTGTATGGGCCAACTGGTGGCATGGTAGTTAGGACTCTGGACTCTTACGTGGTGGACTGAAATTCAAGTCCCAGACCTGGTGACGTGTTTTCTCACTTTCTTCCTCTCTCTCTCTCTCTCTCTCTCTCTCTCTCTCATGTGCCTTGTAACAAATTAAAAAATAATAATAATGATAAAATTTAAAAAATAATTCTTTATAAAAAAGAATGAAAATATCATTGTTGCTATAAAATGTTAGAGGTGTCACTGCAGAAAGGCCCCTACTCTGAACAGGGTAAAATCTGTGAGACAGGGGGATAACCAACTCCTCAGGAGATCCTGAAAGAAGTCTCAGTGAGTTTTCCTTGGAGGAGTGTGTTTCTTCCTACATTTGCCAAGGGCTGGAAGGATGTCATCAATGACCAGGACACTGAAGAGTTTCTGGTTCCTAGCCCCAGTGGCGTCTGATCCCACTACTGGAGGCAAACTTGTACCCTCAGTTTCATTTTTCCCAAATCCTATGCCCAGATCCTGTGGGTGTGAAGGTTTCTTTCAGCGTCCCACATTGTGCCCAGCACCTACCTGGGGCCTGGCACAGAGTGGAACACAGAAGATGTGTGCTGTCTGCACTGCCTCTACTGCCTCTTCCCACTCCCTGCCCAGCACACTCTGATTTGACTTCTAGTCCCCCGCTCCATCAGTGCAGCTCTTGTAGCTCCTACTGTGATCTGACTGAGAGCTCTGGTCAGGTTCATTGTAATGTGCCAAAGTCTATTTCCTGTGCTCTGTTTATGTAGCTGTCAGTGTGTTGTCACCATGTGAGATGTCTCCACTGGGAGAATAAGGGGTTGGGGATAGAGGGCCTCTCTGGATTCTACTGGCAACTACTTATCAGTCTATAATTAGCACATAGTAAAAAGTTACATATACACACACACACACACACACACACACACACACGTCGCTCTCCAGAGATCAAGCTGACAGGCATTTCTTCAGTCCTCATCTCATTTGACAATTGTCATTCATTCCCTCTTTCTTGAAATGTTCTTTTCTTGGCCAAGCCATTAACTGTTGGAATTTCTCAAGGTCGCTCCTGGTCCCACTGCTCTTCCCAAGACTATCTCTTCCACAGTCCAGCCCTCAGAGACCACTGCTACAAAGATGACCCACAAATGTACACTAGTGGGTCAGACCACTCCCATATATCCAGGTTTCACCTTGTGTACTGCAGTGGCTTCTCCATGAGAAGCCCCTCTGCCTCCTGACAGCCTCTCTCCCAGTTCCCATCTCTCTCCACCCTATCACCAGCATCCTACTCTGAGCCACCAACCCCTCTCCTGGGTGACCTTCCAGCTGCTCCCACTGCAATCTTTGCTCTGCATGGCAAAGCCAGAATTATTCTTATACGATGAAAACCTGGCCATGTCATTTTCACTTTAAAATCTATAATGGTTTCTCATTGTTCTTAGGGAAAAAAATTAAAAATAAATAATTCTGGGACCAGCAGGTGGTGTGATGGTTAAACACACTGGATTCCCACTTGGCAGACCATGGTTCGAGTCCTGGAACTGGCAACTTGCTTTCTCTGTCTGGTAAAATTAAAAATAATAACAAATGGAATTAAATAAATAATTATATAAAAATAAATAAATAAACAAATTAATAATTCTTTTTACTGACAAAAAAAAAAAAAAAAAAGATCCTGTATGTCCTGGTTCATATCTGACATATAAATCTCATCTTGCTCTCTCTTTTTCTTTTTAGAGAGATTTTTGCTGTAGGGCAGTGCACTCACCAGAGACACAGAGAGAGACAGAGAGAGAGAAAGTAAGAAATCACTTCCCCCAAAGGGCATGACCATGCTGCAATTCCTTCTCCTCCATTTCCTCTTGGGATTTTGGACACATATGTACATGCACCCAACGTGAGTTTCAAGCTACTCTGGGACTCGAATTGCAATCAGCCATGTGAGAGTTTAACACCTTGACCACTGTGTCACCTGCTGGCCCCACATCTCTCATTGCTTAATAAACTTTTTGAGCTCCACAAACACATTTTGCCTCCCTCCCACAAACCCGGCCACAGAGCCTTTGCACATGTAGCATTCTCTATGTCCAGAATGACCTTACTCTTCACCTAGTTCTTGTGTAGTCTTCAGGTCTTGGTTTGAATGTCACCCCCACAGGAAGCCTTTTAGCAGCCTTCTTGCCCAAAGCAAATCCTTCTATTTTAAGGCCTTATACAAAGTCAATATTCAGCCAGAACACTGCAGAAATGAAAATAGTTTTTTCACATGAGTTGGTAGACCCACCTTAAGTCTACTTTCAGTCACTAAGAGCTATCTCTAGGTACAATATGGAGACATCAAGAGTTATGCAGGTTCTGGTCAGTCAGGACCTCTTAGAGGTTTTTAATATCCCTCTTATTTTTACATATCATGCACCTCTCCTCTACAGCATTCATTGCACTTATAAATTGATATTCATTTTGAGATATCTCCCCAACCCTGAGTTCTATGAGGATGAGGACCATGTTTGTCATTATATTTTCTATTTGTAACACAAAATAGTAACCCAATAAATGTGTGAAATAAATGAGGAATTTAAGCAAATGAATAGATCTTTGTCAGATACCATCCAATTTGACCCCTGGGTCCTATAAAGATGATCGTACCAGCTAGACAGACACAGGTAAACACACAGAAGCATCAAAGCCCAGACCCTGGTTGGAGTGACAGGTTCTCTCCCAGTGACCTTTGCACTCCCCCACCCATTACCCTCATGAAGACTTGCAGAAGACAATTTTTTTTTTTTTGGAGAGGTTTTGCTATTGGGTGCGTGCGCTCGCAAGACAGACAGAGAAAGACAGAGAGACAGAAAGCGAGAAAGCCCCCGCCAGGGGGATGGCCACGCCGCAGTCCCTTCTCTTCCGTTCTCCTCTCGGGATCTTGGGCATGCACGCACATGCGCCCGGGGTGAGTTTTAAGCCACTGGGTCCAGAATGCGAACTGCAGTCGACTACGTGGGAGTCCAGAGACATAGCCATTACGTAACTGCTGATCTCCAGAAGACACTTTTGATTATTACCATCCCCAGATTGCTGCAGTGCTTCCGGACTCTTTAGCATCCTATATCCTCCATCCTGTCACCATGACCCAGTTTTAGACTTTGAAATTCAAGCATTGCTGACAGAATCTGTGTGTGGCTCTTTTTTAAATATTCTCTAAATAAAAGATGAAATCAGAATGGTCATGTATATGCTGCCTCAAAATAGTGCTTTATTTAGAGAGAGAAGGTGTTAGTTATTACTGGCATTTAACATTTGTTGAGTGAACAAAATCTGCTGAACATTGAAAAGAACATGGAATTAAAGAGTTCCTGTCCAATGTGTGTTGTGGCCTAAATTAGACCCAGACAAGTCACTAATGTGCAGAAAGGATGGATCTGCAGAGCCCTGCAGCAATGCATAAAACATGCTGGAACTGGAGGGGGAAGCGTTTCCCTGAGAACAGGAATACTATGGTCAGGGCCTAGGGTAAACCTTAGGTCTTGTGAAAACACCGAACAGAACTAAAAACTCCATGTGAGTCCTTAGAAGCAGCAAATCCTTAGAAAACATACTTTTGATTTTTTTTTTTTTTCTCCTGCAGAAACTTCCCTAGGAGAAACGCAGACCCTAGATTCCTACTGAGACATAGCCAGTCCTGGGTTTGCCGTCAGCACACACTGTTGACAACCCGTTGGGCTTCAGAAAACAGTTCACTATAAAGAATTACATTTCCAAGAAGAATGACTACATATTGTGTGTGTAATTTTTTTGTTTTTTTTAAAGAACAATTATAAAATTGGTAGAATTTAAGAAAAGAAACTTCTTTATCCACTGCTTTTTATTTTTTTAATTTTTTTGAACATGGGGGATACTATGAGTCTCATTGCATCCAATCAGATCTTGCAAAATCACAGTTGCTCTAGCAAAATGCACATATGACTTCTGTTAAGTTTTGAACTGAGTCCAAAGCATTGTGATAATTCCTGCAAATTGGAGCCAATTTTGGCTTGAGAGTCAAGGGGCTGCTTGGCTAGTTCTTGGGCAAGAATATACTTGGTTATGTTATTTATTTCCTTGGAACCTAATTTATTTCCCTTTGTTGTCCTTTCTTTCTTTCTTTCTTTCTTTCTTTCTTTCTTTCTTTCTTTCTTTCTTTCTTTCTTTCTTTTTCTTTCTTTTTCTTTCTTTCTTTCTTTCCTTCTTTCTTCCTTTCTTTCTTTCTTCATTCTTTCTTTCTTTTTCTTTTTTTTAAGACAAGGTCTTGCTATATCATGAATCTCCTGCCTTAACCTCCCAGCTGAGACCATAGACACAGCCACCACACCTGACTCTTTTTTAGACAGAGTCTCACTATGTTGTCCAGGCCAGCTTCAAGCTAGCCGTCCTCCTGTCTCAGCCTCCACAAGTCACTGGAATTACAGGAATTTATCACTGCACCCAGACTTTAGGTTATTCTGAGAATCAAACTTAGGATTCCTATGGGAATCCTTGCTGCAGCACATAGCATCTCTACCCAGACTGTGCCCCTGGTTTCTTACCTGAGAATTGCACATCACAATGCTTGGCTTGTGGGATTGTTGTGAAAACTAGGTACATTGAGTATATAAGGAACCAGCAAATGTTCAGGAACATGTGTTGGTTGTCTTTCCAGCACTGGAATACCATCTTCATCTAGACAACTAAACAGAAATTTGAGGTCAGATCCAAATGTAAGGTAACAGTTTCTTAAAGTTTTAATCTAATAGATCACATTCAATTGTCTGATGGCAATTCGCCTTTACAAGAAGACAAGAAACATATGGAACAATCTCTTTCTGGCCTCTCCAACTATTACAATCCTGGGAAAATAGGGGAGGCAGATCTTTAAAAGGAAAATATCTGATTGGCCACAAGTTCCAGATGAAACAAGATGCTTAAACTTGACTTAACAAAGAGCACTTCTTTATACTGTGAAGCAATCATCATACTCTTTCAATTTGAACATTATTGTGAACACATGAGATTGCTGTACACAGGTCATAAAAATGTCAAAAGAGTGAACAGATTTAGCATGAATTATTAACCTCAGGAAAAAGCATTTCTAAAGACATAAGCCCCTTTCCATTAATGTCAGTGATTAAGCACTCCGAAACTTATTAATCCAGCATGAGAGACATTGCTGTGATAAGAATTGGCAATGACCTCCATCATTGTTTCTCACCCAGACAAGCTTATAAAAGAAACGCTTTAAGGCTTCTCATCTGAGGGATGCACTAGAGCAAGATAGTGGTTCTGCCCCAGGTGATGTGGTCTGGGGGCAGAGCACAGTCATTTAAAGCTCAGCTCTGCAGATAGAAAGTAAAGCTACTTCCCACTTTGCCAAAGTAGAAGGAAAAGACCCTCTGTTGGGGCCACGGGGTCTTCCCACACTGTGAATCCTGGGAGAGGACCTGGGTTACTGCCAGGAGACCATGCGATGGAGGGGAGCAAGCCCAGGATTCAGGACAGAGCCAGGGATTTCTTCTAGGTCTGCACCCAGGAAGCTCCTGGTCTCAGGCAGGTCTTCAAATACCAGGCCTGCCATCTATATTGTGGTATTAGATTAAATAGAAAATGAAAGGAAGATGAAAAAGAGAAGATATACAGGGGGGAGTCTCACACACTCCAGCCTGTACCCAACCTCAAGCATGTGCCAAACGTCACGGCAGGTGCTCTGCAGTCAGGCTTTGCTGAATTTTCTGGCACCTGCACTGACTAATCCACTCCCTTTCTGTTTCAAGGTTATCGAGCCTAGTCTTGCCCATGTACAGAGCCACCTGGGGCCTTGCTCACGTACAGCCCTGTGATAAGTCGTGTACCTCTGTACTGTCTTTGCCTGGCCGTGGAGGTGAGTGTGTGCACCTTTCACCCAGTAAGAGGCTTGCAGAACGATGCAGGAAGCTGACTAAGGATGAATTGTCTACCAACTCCTGATTTCCTTTGTTTTCACAGTGTAGAATTCATAGAAGAGACGTGACAGCCAGACAGTGTAGGTGCAGGTGATCACACATCCTTGCCCTTGGAACAATGGCTGAGAAGCTCTGTGTTATCACCTGTCAACTCTGCCATCTTTGTTATTTTAAGTTTTTCAAATTTATTTCTTCCATGTTCTAGAGAGGCAGAGAGAGATACAGTACCCTCAATGGGGTCTTGACACTACAGTCTACCTCCAGCTTCCACCAGCCCTGGATTGTAGACACACACATGCGTGGTGTACTCATGGAGAAGACTCCCCAGGTTCAAGTCGTGAACCTTCCCATGTGGTCAGCCTTGAAGAATATCATGTTCTACCATTGCACCATCATCTTGCCCCTTCATTCTGTTCCCTTTTTCCACCCCATCCCACTTCCTCTGCAGCACACACAAGTCTGTTGCCTAAACATAAGACCAAATGCATAATTAGATATCAATCTCCCCTTCCTGAAGCCCCTTGCTTGGTTTCAGGTTGAGAATGGGGGATGCAGAGACAGGGAGAAGGGTGGCGAGTTCCCTCTGTCAATATCATTCCACCAATGGCCCACTTCTCTAGTTCACTCTCCCTCCTCAGTTCTCTCCTCATACTGACAGAGATAGAGAAAGGATCTAGGGTGATGTTACAATCGGGAGAGAAACATGAATCAGTTGTTGGCTACTGTGCCCTTTTCCTTGATCTGAAGTTTTGAATTTCTAAGTCAGGGGCAGGAGGGGCAACTGGAAAAGCTCCTGAATGTTCTACTATAGAGCATCAGGGGTGTGGGGAGAAGGGGACTTCGCAGCTGCCCTCATCTGAGTATTCAAGAAGTTTTTGACTTAATGGTCCTTCATGTCAGAAGGCTGATTGCCTCAGACACTAAATCCTCTGGCTACAATTCACCCTCACCTTCTCTTGACCTGCTCTTGGTGACTAGTAGTCAGGCATTCTCCTCTTGATAATAATGCCTCATCTTTCAGAAAATGGTCTGTAGGCAGCACCTTTGCCAGCCTCCCTTTAGCTAAATAAGGGCCATCCTCCCTCCACTTCCCAACAGCCAATTTCCCAAAGACATGGGTGATATAAATGCAAAGCAAGCCTGATTGTAATTTCTGAAGACCCCAAGAGGATAACTAGAATGAAGCCAGTTCTGACTGGCTGAGTTTTCATTAGTGGAGATCATGAAACGCCTGACCTGTGAAGGTTTGCAGTTCACGTCTGGTGTGAAATCAGAAATGTGGATGTGCAGTGCTTCCCAGGTGCTGTGAGGGTCTCTCTGTGGTGTCTTACTTTATAAAGCTCACTTTGGGCTCCTCTTCTGCCGAGCTTAATTTTTCCCATCCAGAGGTAACGTTTCTCACTTTAAAATAATGGTGCAACTTTAGGGATTTAATTTAGAGAGGCAGCAAAGTGACCATTCCAGTGTTCAGAAAATGGATAAAAGCCTTTCACAAATTCTACAAAAAAATAAACACTCCCCTTTTCTGGAAGGGTTATCGTATACAGACAGTGAGGAGCTGGCCGTCTGAGTATGTACTTCTTGTCACTGACTGTTCCAGTATGATGTCTTATTCAAATCTGCTGATGACAATGAGCAAAGGCAAATATGCCCAGAAGCAAAGAGGTAATCACTCAACAAGGCATTCC
>NW_006159436.1:3418411-3439281 GCF_000334495.1 Tupaia belangeri chinensis | reverse complement strand
ATTCCTGTGGGACAGGGACAGGAGCAGAGAGAAGAATGTGCCCTTCTTGTCTTGACCAAGGAGATCTCGCAGTGTCTAGGAAAGAGATACTGGGTGCAAGGCAGTGTTGTCTTCAAATGACGCCATTGGCTTTAGGCCAGACCAGGCTAGGATGTGGGCTCTCTGATAGGCTGCCTGCTGAATTGGGGCTGTGTTGGGAGTTAGACCTGAGAGAACTCCGAGGACTGGAATGAAAGGGTAGGAGGCAGCCTGCTAGGACAGGTCAGAAGGCTAGACTCTATATCACAATATTCCTGTTTGTGCTCTTAGTGTTTATTTTCCTACAACTGCCCTGCAAAGTTTAGCAAAGCCTTCCAGTTCACCATGTGAACCAATGGTCTGTGCTAGGTGAAACAAAAGCTGTTTTTCTGTATCTGTGAAATCATTAGAAAGGATGTGATGCATTCCCAGTGGCCAGCATGGAGGAAGCAGTTATACATTTTTTTTTCTCCTTTATTCTAAATGAAACATGTTTGCTCAATTTTACAGAATGCAGAAAATAAACTGGGTCTTTTGTTTTGATCCAAACATTGATGTTTTAAAGGGTGTACATAATATTCGTTAAAAAGAACATATAAAAATACCTTTTTAAAAGCTTCTATAAGAAGTCATAATTAATGTGAGACAAAGACAAATGGGAGGAGAAAAGAGTTGAGAGGACTATTATAAGGCAATTATCTTATTCCCACCCAGGCAGGAGTCTCTAGGTGGCATAAAATTTGGGAGTGCTCGGTTTATGTAAGGAATGCAATTTCCTTTGCTTTCTTACTCTTTCTCCCTTCCCTTTCTCCTCTTTTTTCCCCCTCCCTCCCTTCTTTCTTTCTTTTCTTCCTTCTTTTTCTGTTTTTCTTTCTCCTCCCCCCCAGCAACTAACTTATATTTCAAAAATATATTTCTTTGCAATTTATTTGAAACTTAGAAGCATCTCCTTTTAAAAAGAGACTTTAGGGGGTCAGATGATGCACAGTAGTAACACAACCAGATCGACATGGGAAGGCTCAGGTTTATAGCCTGGGATCTTCTTTTGCACACTCAGGACATGTGTGCATGTTCCCATTATCCAGACAGAGCTCCTAGAACCTTAAAATGGAAGATACAGACAAGAGAGTCAGCTCTACCGTACGATAAATATGATAATTTGGCCAAGTACAAATATATAGATAGATATAGATAGATGATAGATCTAGATAGATGTGGATAGATAGATGATAGATCAATAGATATAGAGAGATATAGAGATAGATGATAAATAGATGATAGATAGATAGATAGATAATAGATAGATAGATAGATAATAGATAGATAGACAAGGGCAGGGCAGGTGTCTGGAGCTGACTCTGGGAACTTCCAGCAGGATGGGAATGTTACCTGAAGGCAGGAAAAGGTGGGGATTACGGTGACAGGGGTCATGTATTTAATGCCTTGTTAACTACCTACTATGTACTTGGCACTATTCCAAGCACTATAGTATAGCCGCAAATAAGATAATCAAAATCACAGACTTTATTAAGTGGAGAGAGACTTAAAAGATAAATAAACTGATACCAAAAAAATAACTTCAGTTAGTTCTAAGTACCATATAAAAGGAAGAGAAAGGGATCCAGGTTAGTTGGAGTTTGGTGAGCAAGGGGGAGAATATTAGGCAGTGAGGCCTGAGAAGTGAGTTATATCTACAGGAGGTAGGAACTCAAGAGTCTTGTCAAGATGTTTGGATTTTATTCTAAGTATGGTGGAAGTCAATGAAGACTTATAAGCCAAAAGTGACAAAATCCAATAAATATTTTTCAAACATATTCCAGTTGCAGTGTGGTGAATGGATGACAGGAAGGTTCCTCAACAGATACTGGTCTATGACCTGTATAGCAGGAGGTGAGTTGTGGGTGAGTGAGCAAAGCTTCATCTGTATTTACAGCTGCTCCCCATCGCTTGCATTTCTTCCTGAGATCCACCTCTTGTCAGATCAGTGGTGGCATTAGATTCTTGTAGGAGCACGAACCCTATTGTGAACTGTGCACACCAGGGATCTAGGTTGGGCCATCCTTATAAGAATCTAATGTCTGATAATCTGAAGTAGAGCTGAGGTGGTGATGCTAGCACTGGGGAGCAGCTGCAAGTACTGCATTATGGTGCGTTGTATAATTATTTCATGATATATTTCAGTGTAATAATAATAGAAATAAAATAAAAAATAAATGTAATCCACTTGGACAACCCCCAAACCATTCCAGTCTCCCTGGTCTGTCGAAAAATTGTCTTCCATTAAACTGGTCCCTGGTACCAAAAAGATTGGGGACCACTGGATTACAGAAATCTATAGTGAAAGCAAGCACCTGAGTTTGGAGTCTTTGAAGCTGTCTGAATGAAAGAATGCAATGCCTTGGATTAAATGAAAACAGTAGAAATGGGGGTGGGGTGGATGCATTCAGGATATGTTTTGCAGGTAAGACTAAAAGAAGCTGATTTTGGGTTCCCAGGAATCTGTGAAAATAAGGCATCAACAATGACTCTTGGAGTTTTAGCTTGAATGAAAACAGCGATGGTTGGTGAAAATGATGGTGCTATTTAAGGGGATGGGAAAGATAGAAGGGAGGCCAGAGATTTAAAAGGAGGAATGGAATTTGAAGACTTTTAATCCTTGAGTAAGCAGAGGATAGATCACTGTTGGAAAAGGAGGAAGAATATTGGAGTCCAATGCTCTTAGATTGGGAATCTGCTCTGCCTTTCTCTAGAGTTTTTCAGTTAATTTGAAGCAGCTTGTTTGCTCTGGAGAAGACCTGCCGTTCTCCAGAGTGTTCTTGTTGACCTCTCTAAAGATAATTTTAGGGATGAAAAGAGCTATCATTCCTGAGTCTATGTTCAGAAAGTGAATTCCAGTGCTGAAAGATCTTTATATGTTTCATTTAAAATGAATATTAACTGGGGCCAACAGGTGGCATAGTGTTTAAGATACTGGACTCCCATATGGCTGATCACAGTACAAGACCCAGACCTGATGGCTTGAAATTCATGCTGGGCATGTGTGCATGTGTGTCCAAAATCCTTACAAGAGAAATGACCATTCACCCTGGGTATGATTTCTCACTTTCTCTATCTCTCTGGTGAGAGTACAGATCCTATAACAAAGTCTTCCCCCCCTCAAAAAAAAAATAAACAAAAGCACATACTAACCAGTAAATACAGTATTCTAATGATAAATACTACTGGTATGTACCTAAACAGATGTTTTGGTATAAACTAAGTGTGATTGCAGAAGATAGAGACCTTAGGAGGGAATTTGCAAAAAAATGGTTATATAGGTTGACTAAGGGATCAAGAGCTATGGAGAAAGATGCACAAACAATGCTGGTTATCACTGAAAACCTCAGCACTATGAAATATTTCCTCTTCTGGGATATGACAGGGCAGCTTTTTTCCTCAATGGCAGCTATAATTGCTTTAGGAATCAAAGGGATGAATTCAGCAACAATGTGACCACATAACTGGTAAAACATTGGAGAAAGAATCAGGAAAAATAAGGTAACATGGAGGAAGTCTTCTACCATGTACCAACTTGGAGAAGTACCATCAGCAGAAATCCTGAAGCTGAAGTCCCAAGGGAGTTGTCACGAAGCATGCTATAGAAACACAGAATGTGTGTGGGCTACTGCAGGGACTAGTTCTAATAGAATCTCTCTACTATCTTTCTCTTCTACTAGGAGGAGGGAGAGAGAGAGAGAGACTCACATAGTTGGACCTACTTTGTTTCCTAGAATCTACCACTTCCTACAAAAGAAAATGGTGATGACACAGTGCCACAGTGTCATAGTTGAATTCTCTGAATCAGAGAACCAGGGATTTCTTCCTGATCAGGTCTCAGAGAAGGTCACTGAGAATTGCTATAGCAGCTTAAGTAGTTGGCCATGACACCAGGTGGACTTGAGGAAATGCTGCAAAATGAGAACCCAAAGTAATGACAAATACTAGAGATGATGAGTATGTCAACTACCCTCGTTTGATAATGACACATTCATATACTGAAAAATCAAACTGTACTCTATAAATACATACTAGTACTATGTGTGAATTAAAAATATTCTTTAGAGGTTTTTGTCTTAGGGCGTGTGCGCTTGTAGGAAAAAGAGAGAAACAGAGATGGTGAGAGGGAAAATGAGAAATCACCCCCTGGGAGAGTGTTGGCCATACCACAATCCCTTCTCCTCCATTTTCTTCCTGGGATCTTGGACGCACACACACACACATGCACCCAGCATGAGTTTCACATCACTAGATCCGGGACTCGAGCCATGCATGGTTGGCCATGTGGAAGTCCAGCAATGTAATCGCTACACCATCTGCTGACCCCAACTAAAAATAGTTTTGAAAAAGAAAGGTAGAAATTAAAGAGAAAAGGGCAAGGTGGGTGCCTTCTATTGATAGCCAGAACCCTGCTTCTAACAATGGCCTTCAGTTTCTATGTCTAGTTTTCCCTACTCAGTAAATGGTAATGATAGCTAGGCATAGATCATGTATTTGTTGGAAAATCCCACAATATTAATTAGCTTGCCTTAAAATCCTATCTGGATCTAGTATATTTTTTAGATATAAGGAGGTAAATGTAGATATAAATACAGATAGAGAGATGCGGTTACAGACACACACAACCCAGTGCAGCTACACCCATTGCATAAAAGCCAATCAATGATGGCTCTGAGCAACACCAGCTCCTTGCTTTTCAAACACATCAAAGTCATTCCTACCTCAAAGTGTTTCCCTGTGCACTCCAGTGCCTGAAATGCACTGCCCCCTAATGTTTGCATGTCTTCCACTTTATTTCCTTCAGGTCTCTGCTTAGGTGGCACCCACTCAGAAAAGCCATTGCTGACTTTCCTGTCTGAAATAGCACTGACTCTCTATCCATTCTAGCCACTTATTCTATTATTTTTGCCCAGTATTTATCACCTCCTGACATCATCATACATACTTATTTCTTAACTTACGTATAGTCTAATCTCCCACAAAATGTGCATTCCCTGAGGACAAGGAGCTTATTCAGATCTGTGTTTCCAGGACCTATGACAGTGCCCAGTACCCAGTAAGTAGCTTAATATATTTTTGCTGGATGAGTGAATGCTACCAAAACAAATGACTATCAACTCAGTGATCTCAAAAAAGCAATGACCTATATTCTGTGCACTGAGGGTTTCAGAATCTTAGTGGATTGTTGGAAAAGTCATGTTGCATTTTTACATAGAAAAACAGAAAAATATGTCATGACTTTTCTGACGACCCAGTAGAAATACCAGAATAGCTATTCTTAGTATCTATCATGATAAAATGGGTAGCCTTTTGAGAGATTGGGAGTGTGGCTTTTAGTGTTAGTTTTCCAGACTGTAGTTACTGAGCAGCACTCTGGCCTAACTGAAGGCTGTGGAGCTACAAGGTAGGTGAGAGTTGGGGGGAGCTCCTGCAGGGAGCAATAATGAGGCTGAGGACCAGTTTGGGAGGCATCAAACCTCTTCTCCCTAACTTCCATGTGCCCCAAGGCAGCCTCAAGATAAGCTGCTCACCTCCAAACCAGAATGCCATTCCCATGCTCCTCCATTGGGAAATTCTGATGGGGCTCCAAGGAAGTTCCTGTGGTAGGATGGCTTCATGGAATTAAGGTGGCATGCCCAACAGGGTAGATCACAGGGGGAGCAAGGGAAGAGCCCCTCAGGACAGGGCACCCCACTCTTCAATTCATGCTGACTTCTCCAGTGCTTCACACCCTCTCCTCTACCATGGTGTCCCTTCAACTCATTAATCTTTGCCTTTAGTAGCTGTTCTTGGTAACTTATCCCATATGTTTATTACCCTGTAAATGATATATAGGTTTCCATTCCTTATTTACAGTTTAAATTGGAAACAGTTGTTGCTCTGTGAGGCAAATCAGCTACTTTTCATTTTTTTTTTCCTTTTACACCTCTGGATACTCCTCTGGGATCCAAAGGGTCTTTAATGACAGCCCCTCATGGGGCTGACAGGAAGCTGCCTTTGTTACTTTAGCCCTGTATTCTCCTTCCATGTTTATTGTACACTATGCTGTCTATTCACTGAGGCTATCCACTCATTTGAAAAATATTTGTTGAGCATCTAAGAAGTAGATTGTGCTTTCCCTTATGAAGCTGTAGTCCAGAGACAGAGGGCCATCAAAAACACATAACGACAAAAATAAGCATGTCATTATGACTGATATGTATGATGAGGGGAAGGTTCTACTGTATCCTCTATGTAGGGAACCTGCTTTGACACCTGAGAACATGATCTCAGGTGGATAAGGAGAAGTTAACCAGGTGAAAATTAAAGAGCAAGGTTTTTTTGTTTGTTTGTTTTGTTTCTTATTTTTGGTTTTTTTTGTGTGTGTTTTTTTTTTTTTAGGTTTTTGCTATAGGGCGTGTGCACTCGCCAGACAGTCAGAGAGAGACAGAGAGACAGAAAGCAAGAAATAACCCCCCAGGGGGAATGGTCACACCGCAATCCCTTCTCTTCCATTCTCCTCTCGGGATCTTGGGCATGCACGCACATGCGCCTGGCATGAGTTTTAAGCCACCGGGTCCAGGACGCAAACCGTGACATAGCCAATACGCTAACTGCTGGTTCCCAAGAGGAAGGTTTTAAAAGGCCTAAGATGAGAAAGAGTTAAGGGCATTTAAGAAATGGGAAAGATAAAAAGAGCGAACACTTGGAACCAGCAGTTAGCGTAATAGCTGTCGCTGGACTCCCTTGTAGTCGACCGCGGTTCGCATCCTGGACCCAGTGGCTTAAAACTCATGCCGGGCGCGTGTGCGTGCATGCTCAAGATCCTGAGAGGAGAACAGAAGAGAAGGGATTGCGGTGTGGCCATCCCCCCTGGGGGGCTGATTTCTCACTTTCTGTCTCTCTGTCTCTCTCTGTCTGGCTGGCGAGCGTATGCGCCCTATAGCAAAAACCTCCCCCCCCCATAAAAAGAGGGAACACTACAAGGAAAGGAGAGAAAAACAGAAGAGGAGATGGGAGAAGGAGATACTAAATGGCTATAGGCCATTTTATTGACTTCTAGTTTTATCCTAAGGGCAGTGGACAGTCACTGAGGAGTCTGTAGCAGAAAAACAAATAATATGATATAATTAATATTTTAAGAGAGATTTTTCTATAGGGCACATGCATTTGCCAGAGAGACAGACAGAGATAGAGACAGAAAATGAGAAATCACCCCCCCCCCCAAGAAGGGATGACCGTGCTGCAGTCCCTTCTCCTCCATTCTCCTCTCAGGATCTTGGGCACTCATGCACATGCACCTGGTGTGAGTTTCAAGCCACTGGATCTGGGACTGAAGCCATGGTTGACTATGTGAAAGTCCAGTGATGTAACCATTATGCCATCTGCTGGTCCCGTGTAATTAATATTTTAAGATTGTTGCTCTGGCCACTGTATGGACAGCTGTCTTTGTCCGTGATTGGATTGCTCACGGAGATACCTGAGACTGGGCGACAGGGGTTTATTAACTCTCAGTTCTGACTGCTGGAGAATACAAAGGCATAGGCCTGGCATCAAGCCAGCTTGTAACATGGCTGACAGAAGCATAGAGAATGGTGGCTGTGTGCAGAGAGATGGACAACAGCTTGTTCATTTCTGTCTTTTTTATTTATTGCAAGAAGGCACATGCACTTATCAGAAAAAGGAGAGATGGAGAGACAGAATACATCCTCTAATGGGCACAGTCATTATGCAGTCCTCTTTACTCTATTTCCCTATCCCATCAGGATTTGGGACATGCATGTACATATGCTCTTTTTTATATCAACCAGTTCTCATGAGAATTAGTCTTTTCTCTCACAAGATCTAAAACTCACGGGGTCTTGTGAGTCATTATTATTCTAGTCATGAGGACTTTGATGCAAGCACCATGCATGAACCAGTCTTCATCCACCAGGCCTTACCACCTCCCCACATCAAATGCCTTAATAGGAAACCATGATCGAAACCAGAACAGTAGCCTAGAACAAAGTAAGAAAGGAAATAAAGAGAGGCTGCTGCATTAGCTGAGAGGAGAGGGTACCAGGAGAGGATGGGGGGAAGGTAGTTAGAAGCACGAGAATAGAGCCCTGAGCTTCTGCTGTGGGCCATGATATTGTGCAACTCCCAGAGTGGGGGTGGGAGGTGTTTATCTGTACTGTAGGGAGACGGGGGCCTTAGGATTGAGCAGTAGGGCAGGACTGAAGCAAATCCTGGTGCAGGGCTTTTACTATTATCCCAGAGCTGTTGTCTGAATGTTTTCTTTGCTTGGCCTCAACCACAACGCTGCTCTGCAAGGGAAACGCCATCACGTTAGAACACAGCCTGTTGGGAAGCTTATAGGTTTCATTTAGGCATATCAGTTTTATTTCTATTTAGATGCAATGGAGAAACTCTGTAAAATTAAATAATATATTTACGTTCATCTAGTTAGTAAGTGGCTTAGCTAGAACAGGAAACTAGGTCTATTTGCTCCAAAACACATTCATTTCTATTACCAGTGCTTTACAAAAGGAAGTCAGAGAGTTTGGCATAAGATAATATGCCCAGACTAAAGATTTATGAAACCACAAAATAAACATGGCCCATTTTGCTAAAGCATCAATTTTAACAAATTACGTAAGTGACAAAACATTATTTTTCATAATGGATTTTGAAGTATAGTGCAAGAAATATATCAGATGTTAAAGATGAAATAGGACTTGTAAAATATGCCAGGACCACCTGTGGTGGTATAGGCAGTAAGACACCACTGTGTGATGCTGGAACCACATGTGAGGCCTGGGTTTGGCTCCTGAGTAGCTTAAACACCTAAACATGTCCAGCATTGCAGCACACCTGGCAGGGAGGCTGGGATGGGAGGAGCATGGCATTGCAAGACCCTTCAAGGGTATCTCTCTTTCTCGATCTCCCCATCTTGTTCTCTCACAAAAGAAAGAAATAAACTTTCAAAAAAAAAGAAAAGAAAATTCACACTTGTCATTACTACTTGGATAGACTCACACAGATACTCTCAATTACTCTCAACCCCTTCCACTAATTTCCTTTTTCTAAAGTATGAAGGTGCTTAGGTGGAATGTTTGAGAAGCACAGAGCTAAACTGCATTGATTTCCCATAACATTAAGCTGCCACCATTCACCACCATGCATAGAAATGCTATGGTCAGGAACTGAGTTCAAATTTAAAAATTTCCAAAGGTTGCTTCCTGCAATATGTGCACATTCTATAGGTATTTTCTATCTGTAGTTATATCTAAAGGAGTACAAAGATTAGCTTTAAATGTAGGTCATATCTTGAGCACAGAGTATGACATCTGAAGTAAGGACTCAGTAATTGAGAGCTACTTTAACTATATTATTTCTTGACTCTCACAAACATCATAAGAACTCATGATGTCCTTTATAAGCAAGGTCACAACCACTATACATTATATATATATCACAGAGATAGTAGAAAAGGTCTCTAATGAATTCAGGTTGGCATTTAGAGCTCCCTAGAGAAAACAGCTCTCATTGTTACACTTATATGGACACAGGCAGTAGTTTTTAATATCAGAATAAACTTCCCCAGATAGGGGGAACAAGGACCTTACTCATTTTTAACTCCTCGTCTCAAGTTAATGGTGGAATGTAGATTATAGCAGGGTCTTCAGTTGACTAATAAGCTGGAGTTAATGGTGGGACAGCTTATCTCTCCACCTACTGGACACGAGGTACCTGGGGTAGCAATAACCATCGTAATCAACAGACATGGAGAGCGCTGTTTCTAATATACTAAGGCTTCTTTTGCTTTTTTTCTTTCTTTTTCTTCCTTTTTCTTTTTGTCCTGCTCTATTGACAAATCACCACTCTCTTCCTTTTCTGAAAGCTGCCTGGAATATCTGCCTGTCTGAGTTACATCCATAGGAACAGTTTCACATTGGAATTTTGGTACTAATTCAATACCATGCAGTCACCTTGAATGGCTTGTGATTTCCCAGTTACCTTTTCTCAGCACCTGTCAGTCCCTGTGGCTTTTTCCCATGATAGGATCCAATGCTTTGGTCTCAAATGCTGGAAGTCTGATGGTGTCTTAGATTAAAATACATAATGCTCAGTAACACCGGATATGTTCAAATGGCATCCTGATGAAATGTGTATGTTGGAATGTACCGCTTTCCTTAATGAGTGATCTACAGCATCATAATCACATTCCCACAGCATGTTGTGTTAGGACGGCTTCATCCATCCACCTATTCACTTGGAACACTCTTCATTAAGATCAACAAGAGTTCCTGGGGAGAGGGGCAATCAGCAGAAGAGGGAGAGCTTGTTGTTACTGTCTAAATTTTACTTTATTCTTAAAAGGAAGAATTCCTATTTCCAGATCCAAATGTGAACCTTAACATCTGTGTTATTGTACTTTTATGCTTTACTAAGAGATGACTTACTTGCTCCTAATTAGAGCCAAATGTAAAAGAAGATGGAACTATAGTCACTTCTAAGTTGGGGGGTCTTTGGCTCTTTAAGCTGTATAAAGGAATCAATCAGAGAATGCTCCCTGTGTCATGGTACATTTGGACCCACGAAGAAGGTAACTTGAGGTGACATGGAGTCTAGGAAGCCATGTCTTCTGAGCATATCTATACCTAGGGTCTCTTCACTCTCCTTTACTTCCAATTGAAGGGAAGGAAAGATAGGTGAGGACAGAGAATAAGGTTTGCTTCGGAAATGAACTGAATCTGTGGGCTGCTCTGGAACACCAACAGGTTTAAGCCATTTTTTAAGCTCTAGAATTACTGGAATTTTGGAAAAGTCATGACATACTTTTCCTATACAAAAATGTATCATGACTTTTTTGACAATCCAATAGTTGGTAATAGGGAAATCACCAAGCGTTACCCCAGAAAAGATGGGATCGTTAGCAACATGAAGATCTGACATGGCCACAAATTTGGATTCTGGACCAGAATTTCCCACTTCCTAGTGTTCTGGGTGGTTCTTGATCCCTTGGCCTGCACTGGAATCAGAAGGGAAGCACTGGGAAGAAGTGTGTGATAGACTGAATATTTGTGTCCCCTCAAATTCATAGCCTGAAGCCCTAACCCACTGTGTAACCGTATTTGGAGATGGGACCTCTAAGGAAGTAGTGAGATTACAGAGGTAGTAACAGTGGAGCTCTGACCCAGTAGAATCAGTGTCCTTATACAGAGAGATATCAGAGCTCACTCTCTCTCACTCTTCCAAGCGAGAACATGGGAAGGACTACCTTTTAGCTGAGAGAGAGCTTTCAGCAGAAACTGAGTGATCCAGAACATTGATTTTGGACTTCTAGCCTCTAAAACTGCGAGAACATACCTTTCTAGTGCTTATAACACCTGGTCTGTGTTGCTTTGTTGGGGCAGCCCTAGCTAACTAAGACAGAGAAGAGAGACTTTCCTATCCCTCTGTCTGTCTTCATGTCAGACTTGAGGTAAAACGGAAGGCATGCCAGGCCTTTGGAGAGCTAGTCCTGGTCTAGATTCTACATTTCTATCTGTGTGATCTTGGGTCAGTTATTTTACCTCCTGGGCCCAGAGATTCCTCTTTTTTTTTCAGAGAGGTTTTTCCTATAGGGCGCGTGCGCTCACCAAAAAGATAGAGAGAGACAGAGAGAGAGAAAGCGAGAAATCACCCACGGGGGGGATGGCCATGCCACAATCCCTTCTCCTTCATTCTCCTCTCGGGATCCTGAGCACACATGCACCCGGGGTGAGTTTAAGCTGCTGGGTCCAGTACTAGAATCACGGTTGACTACATGGGAGTCCAGAGACATAGTCATTATGCTAACTGCTGGTCCCTCCTTATTTCTTAAATTGAGATAAGAAAACATGTTTGACCAACCCCATAGAATTAGTGGAGAACAAATCAATGAAGTAAAATTATAGCAGCAACTGGTAGTATTAGATTCCCACATGATTGACCTCTGTTTGAGTCCTGGGCTGGCATCTTGAAAATCACACCAAGCTCATGTGCGTGCATGTCCAAAAGCCTAGGAGGAGAATGAAGAAGGAATTGCGATGTGCACATGTCCCCTGGGGAGTGATTTTGTACTTTCCCTCTCTTTGTTTCTCTTCAGCAAATGCAGTCTCCCTTTGGCAAAAACCTAAAACATTTTTTAAATTAAAAAATAATAACAGCAGCTAATATTTACCAAACATTTACTATATGCCACTCACTGTACTAAGAGCTTCACTTATTTACTTTTAAGGAATGTTCATTGAGGTATAACCATACATATAGAAGTCACTTTTTTTTAGTGTACAACTCTTTAGTGAGTTTTGGCCAAATCAGGGTTATTTCACTGCCACAATAATCAAAAAGTAGGATATTCCTCTTACTCCCCCAAATTCTCTTCTGCTCTGTTACAGTAAGCCCTCCCTTATCCCAACTCTGGGCAACAATTGATTTTCAAGAGCTGTAGCTGTGCCTTTTCAAAAATATTATGTAAATGGCATCACATAAAACTTTTAACCCTGACTTCTTTCTAAGAACTTTTCTAATGTCACCACATTTAGTCTTTACAAAAATATTTTGAGGTAGTTAAAATTATTATAGATCTACATAAATAGATATAGAAATACTACCAAAAAATGTTATAAAATATAATGTATTATTATTTCACAGTAAAAAAAAATCAATCATCAGTAAAAATTTTGTATTGAATTTGTTTTATCTGCATACCTAGA
The DNA here is from genome assembly GCF_000334495.1 of Tupaia belangeri chinensis. Lineage (NCBI taxonomy): Eukaryota > Metazoa > Chordata > Mammalia > Scandentia > Tupaiidae > Tupaia > Tupaia belangeri. The sequence goes on along the minus strand of NW_006159436.1, from coordinate 3,426,523 downwards.
ATCCAATGTCAGGACACAGTTATGATAGCTCTATAACCTTTCCCTTCAAATTGTTGGTGATTTTTCATTATATTCATAGATTAGAGCTTTAATGATTTAAAAAAAGTATTTGCAAAAATTACGGTAGCAGTAAGATCCAGCATATTCTCGCATTGACTAATCCAACTACACTTGGCCTTGAAGATACTAAGTCTCATGTCTATAACCGGATGGTTATTGCAAATGGTAAATGACCATGAAAGATATTGTTGGGCTGCAAATAGCAGCAGTTGCAAGGGAGCAATAAATATTTCCCAGTGTAGGGGAGGGTGACCAGGTTGGCGGCAGCGTTTTTCCTGGCTCATCCCAAGACGCATTCATGCAGGAGCGAGAGACAAGAAAAGGCTGAGTTTCTTCTCATTAAATACCCACCAGTTTGGTACCTATACACCATGGAAGCACCTCATCACTCCTTATAATAGGAGAATTCTCATCTTCCTAGTTGTGGTCACAGAGAGTCCTCAGTCTGACCACAAAAGTTCCAGGTTCTTCTCCAAGGGGAGGATTTAGCAGACATTGTTTCTCTCTCTCTCTTTTTTTTAAAATCCTGTTATTACAGATACAACACATAATAAATAAGTAAACAAGGTTCAGCTATCCCTTAAAGTTTACAGCTTTCATGAATTTTTAAGGAACATATTGGGAGAAACTGCTGAAACAACGCAGTTGGATATAGGGTGTGATGAGGAGGTCTAGGAGCCCCTTCAATATTTAATGTGGCCAAAAGCCTCTGACAACTAATCATCTCTTAATGGGGCTTGCCCTTTGGCCTGCATGTTTCAAAGGGAATAAAAGGTTTGGCTTTCAGACAGGTTATCACTCACTCACTGAGTAAATACCACCAGCTGAAAGTGGCCTCCCAGGCATCATTGGTCTTTGCTAGTTGAGTTTAGAAGGTCCCACATCAGCATTACTCGCCTTTAAATCACCAGTGGTTTCACAGCTAGCTAGGCATTTGCTTTGTGTCTGTAGAAAAGCTCCAGCCTACCAACTTTCCTCTCATAAGCACAGATCAGAATATGGGCGGAGAGTGAGTTCTGGTAAGTATGATTGTTTGGGGAAACAGACAAATTAGGCAAGACTACAGACAGTGTTGATATTTGAACTGGGTCTACAGAGGTGAGATTTGAGAAGAGATTTGAAGAAAGGCAGTAGTGAGAATGGAATTAGAAAGGCAACACTGAGAAGAATGAATACAGTCAGAGAAAAGAAGAGAGATTGATGAGGGTACACAGGGGATGGTGGGTGCATTTTCTGAGAAGCCCAAGAGAAGAGAGAGCTATAAACTATTGCCTTCTCTCTCTTCGCCCAGTACCCCTGAGCTGTGCATTCCTCACTAACTTGTTCCAGGGATAAAAATGCTTTGTATAATTGAAAAAACAAGCCTACAACAAAAAGAAGAAAATGCTCAGACTTTCAGCATGAATAGCAGTAGAACAGAGTTGTCTGTAATACTATTGGTCACTAATTCACATTTACACTTGCTCAGCAAGTTCCTTAATTTCCCTAAATCCTAGTTTTCTGATGTAAACAAAGAAACGCTTTGTTAAGATAGGGAAATTCTAATAATTTACGATCTAATTGCCAGCAATTGTATACTTTGAATTTCTTGGGCAAGGAAAAAACGCTGTAATCAAACTGACTAAATGTGTCACATTTAACATTGCTTTAAAAATAACAAAACCATTACTTTTCAATGAAAGTAATGGGCCTTTAGTATTTTCTCCAGGATTTGTTGCCTTTAAATACCTTTCTGAATAGATCAAAGAATGCTTTGACATGGGTATTTTAACTAGAACAAAGTGGGGTTATTTTGGTTTTGTTTTAACCAGATCGCCCTATACATATTGTTATGAAAATTGTGAGATGTCTTGGACTTACACATTAAACTTTAAGGGAATAGTTCTTTTCATGATATGTTTTAAAACCAAATCCATTATTCTCTTGCAACTTGATTTGCTTCAGTAGTTATGGAATTCTTTTTGGTAGTGGGCCTCAAACATTGTTCTGATTAGCATGGTTGCTTTTACTGAGTTGCAGTGATTAGCAGCCCTGATGATCATCCAGTCCTTTTTTTTTTTTTTTTTTTTTTTTTTTTTCTTTTTTTTTCCACCTCACTTTTTTGTCCACTTCAGAAGAGTTGGGATACTAGTCACCATCGATTATCAGCCCTGATGATCATCCCGTCCTTTTTTTTTTTTTTTTTTCTTTCATGCTTTTACTTGCTTCTTCAACCTCACTTTTTTGTCCACTTCAGAAGAGTTGGGATACTAGTCACCATCTTCACAAGAGTACTCCCTCCTGTTAAGTGTTATGAAATTTTCTGGTGGGAGAGGCAAAGGGAAGAAACACTTAGCAAACAAGAATGTAAAGTTCTCTTTCGAAAATGCGTGTATGGTAATGTCCATGATTTGATTGCCACATAATGTATGCATATGTTGAAAAAACATATTGTATATTGTAGAGATGGGCAATGATTGAATGAAAATAACAAATCAAAATTTTTTTAAAAAGGGGAAAATACAAAAATAAGTTTCACCCTAATAGTCCCAGGTCTGCACTTAAGGATACTCTCCATATCTACTGTTCAGGTGGCAAGCGGAGCAGTAGGACTTCATATACAACCTAGAGGGCCCTGTGCTTCTTGTGAACCCCAGTAGTTTGGCTGTCTTTTAAGGCATTATAATTTCATTAAGTCATTCTTATTTGCAGCATTGAATAGGTGAGATTGTTTCTATCTGTCAAATCTAAGGTTTGGTTCTATCAAGAGTTCAGAAAAGTGATTGTAGTATAGACAGGAAGATAATAAAGACTCCTTGGATGAACGCATTGAGGAGCTAGCAGGTGGTGCAGTGGTGAAGGCACTGAAACCCCACATGCCCTGAGGCAGTGTAAGTATGAACCTGGCAGCTGGAAAATCATGCTGAGTGCTTGTGTGTACATGCCCAAGATCCCTGGAGGAGAATAGAGGACAAGGGTTTGTGGAATGGTCATCAATCCTGGGAGATGATTTCTCACTTTCCTTCTTACTGTCTCTCTCTTTCTCTCCTTGGTGAGCACACACACCCTATGGCAAGAACCTTAAGGAAAAATATTTAAAAAAAAAAAAGAAAGAACATATTGACAACCAGATAACAGCATTCAACTTGAAGGCATTCAACCCACTTGAAGGCATGGTATACTTATTGAATGACTGCCTCATCCCCATCAGACCATTAGCAAAAGAAGGAATGGCTGCTGTGTTACCAGAATTATACTAAGAACACTACAGTTGTCACTGAACTGTAACAGGGAGGGAGAGTCCCTTAAAATGGTGAAACGTGAACTTGCCTTTAAGAGACCTTAAGGTGGTAGAGAGAAATGGAAGGAGCTTAAACTTCTAAGGCATGAGTAAGGGCACCTTGGGTAAGGAGCCACAACTAGACTTGCTGCCTGGACACAGAGCCTATGTTAGAAACCAGAGAAACCAGCAATACAGAGTGACCCATCAGAATAAATACAAGCTGTCCAGTGGGCAGGCATTTCGTGTGTGATTTTATGTAACTTATGCAACTCACTGAACTTTAAGAGCCTCATTGTAACATGTTGGAAAGCCAATCTCTACTCCGAAGAGTAACTGTTGGTTTCAAATGAGATAATTAGCAAGCATTCTTTGTAAATGGTGAAGAACTATGTATAGAGGAATGATAATGGGGACACAGTGGTGGTGGGTGATTAAAGAGCTATAGTATTTTGTGTGAGAAGTAACCAAGAGCTAGCCTCATCTTTCAAATTTGATCAATATACAGATAAGCCAGATTTAAGGGACCCGCCAAAGCTGGTTAATAGCACCACAAAAATTAGAACTCCAGTGTCTTGAAGAACATAAAAATTGCTAAGTTCGAGTCTATTCCCAACCAACTTACTTTTCTACCTTGCATCAGTTCAACATGGTGAGTTTAGAGAAGATCATGGGGCCTGACTCAACTCTTATCACTGGAGTGTTCCTGGGTCACCATGGCATGTAGAGTGGTCAGGAACAGAAATTCTGACTCCCAGTGTCATACATGGGATTGCTGTCCATCCAGTCCTTTTTTTTTTTTTTTCTTTCATGCTTTTACTTGCTTCTTCAACCTCACTTTTTTGTCCACTTCAGAAGAGTTGGGATACTAGTCACCATCTTCACAAGAGTACTCCCTCCTGTTAAGTGTTATGAAATTTTCTGGTGGGAGAGGCAAAGGGAAGAAACACTTAGCAAACAAGAATGTAAAGTTCTCTTTCGAAAATGCGTGTATGGTAATGTCCATGATTTGATTGCCACATAATGTATGCATATGTTGAAAAAACATATTGTATATTGTAGAGATGGGCAATGATTGAATGAAAATAACAAATCAAAATTTTTTTAAAAAGGGGAAAATACAAAAATAAGTTTCACCCTAATAGTCCCAGGTCTGCACTTAAGGATACTCTCCATATCTACTGTTCAGGTGGCAAGCGGAGCAGTAGGACTTCATATACAACCTAGAGGGCCCTGTGCTTCTTGTGAACCCCAGTAGTTTGGCTGTCTTTTAAGGCATTATAATTTCATTAAGTCATTCTTATTTGCAGCATTGAATAGGTGAGATTGTTTCTATCTGTCAAATCTAAGGTTTGGTTCTATCAAGAGTTCAGAAAAGTGATTGTAGTATAGACAGGAAGATAATAAAGACTCCTTGGATGAACGCATTGAGGAGCTAGCAGGTGGTGCAGTGGTGAAGGCACTGAAACCCCACATGCCCTGAGGCAGTGTAAGTATGAACCTGGCAGCTGGAAAATCATGCTGAGTGCTTGTGTGTACATGCCCAAGATCCCTGGAGGAGAATAGAGGACAAGGGTTTGTGGAATGGTCATCAATCCTGGGAGATGATTTCTCACTTTCCTTCTTACTGTCTCTCTCTTTCTCTCCTTGGTGAGCACACACACCCTATGGCAAGAACCTTAAGGAAAAATATTTAAAAAAAAAAAAGAAAGAACATATTGACAACCAGATAACAGCATTCAACTTGAAGGCATTCAACCCACTTGAAGGCATGGTATACTTATTGAATGACTGCCTCATCCCCATCAGACCATTAGCAAAAGAAGGAATGGCTGCTGTGTTACCAGAATTATACTAAGAACACTACAGTTGTCACTGAACTGTAACAGGGAGGGAGAGTCCCTTAAAATGGTGAAACGTGAACTTGCCTTTAAGAGACCTTAAGGTGGTAGAGAGAAATGGAAGGAGCTTAAACTTCTAAGGCATGAGTAAGGGCACCTTGGGTAAGGAGCCACAACTAGACTTGCTGCCTGGACACAGAGCCTATGTTAGAAACCAGAGAAACCAGCAATACAGAGTGACCCATCAGAATAAATACAAGCTGTCCAGTGGGCAGGCATTTCGTGTGTGATTTTATGTAACTTATGCAACTCACTGAACTTTAAGAGCCTCATTGTAACATGTTGGAAAGCCAATCTCTACTCCGAAGAGTAACTGTTGGTTTCAAATGAGATAATTAGCAAGCATTCTTTGTAAATGGTGAAGAACTATGTATAGAGGAATGATAATGGGGACACAGTGGTGGTGGGTGATTAAAGAGCTATAGTATTTTGTGTGAGAAGTAACCAAGAGCTAGCCTCATCTTTCAAATTTGATCAATATACAGATAAGCCAGATTTAAGGGACCCGCCAAAGCTGGTTAATAGCACCACAAAAATTAGAACTCCAGTGTCTTGAAGAACATAAAAATTGCTAAGTTCGAGTCTATTCCCAACCAACTTACTTTTCTACCTTGCATCAGTTCAACATGGTGAGTTTAGAGAAGATCATGGGGCCTGACTCAACTCTTATCACTGGAGTGTTCCTGGGTCACCATGGCATGTAGAGTGGTCAGGAACAGAAATTCTGACTCCCAGTGTCATACATGGGATTGCATTCTATCTCACAAATATTTAAGCAAGTGTATGAGATCAAGTTGCCAAGTAGCACAATACAAAACAAATGTCTCATTGTGTTTGTTGCTGCACAGCGTGTGGTTTTGTGTGGCCCCCAAAACATTGAGTGACTGTGACTAGAATGTGACAGTAATTTGTAACAACGATGGCTCTTTTTTTTCTTTTTTTTGGTCTAGTTTTGTGATGTGCTTCAAAATCATGAGAAAGAGCTGCAAAAAAAGTTCAGAAATGTTCTAAACGGGTTTAGAAAACTTGTGAACCCTGTCTGAACTCTTACTAGCTTGTCCTACCACTCACCCGATTGACATTAGAACAAGGAAAGCATTATTTATAACAGCATGTGTGAAATCCCAGAAGGGATTCTTGAAAGAATTAAAGTGAAAAATCTGTCCCAAAGAGACGGCAGGCAGAAAATAAATGATCAGATGGAAAAACATGTAAATTAAAATGTGAATCTATTTTTTTTTTCATTCCTTAAAAGGCAAAAGGAGCTTTTTCTTGTCCATTAACAATAGAGGACAGAGACCCTGGTATAGTGGCTGCTGCTATCATATCAAAGGACCACTCGGTACTTGCCAAGGGAAGAGTTGGGAGAGTTGCATGTATTGATTCGTGTCCTTACTGACTCCAGCATGGTTGATTCCCATTGAGGAACTATGGTATGATGATAAAAGCACCGGAGCATTTAGTGTTTTAAAATTTACAAGTTACTTTCACAAATTTTGACTTCAATATTTATCTCCCAACAACCTTGAGAAGTATATCTTTTTATCCACATTTTATAATTGAAGCCACTAGGATACTAGTCAAGGTTACCCATGTAGGAAATAACAGAGTATGCAATTAGAACTCAGAGTTTCTAACATCAAGATTTGGGTGTGGTCCATTGTATTGTAGCTATGAATGCCCAAGTAGATATGGTACCTTGGGAGGTCCTCATTAAATGTTTGCCATGTGGATGAAAAATGGTCTGTTAGGACATCTAGACGTCACCGTGTACCAGAAGTCTTACCTTGGGTAAGGCTGTCTGCAATTGCTGAGAGCGAGTCATCATTATAGACTAGATATACCACCATGAATCCTAGGTATTCATAAAATTAAGTGAGTCCATGAATAGATGTCATGTAATTGTATGAAACTTTTCAAGTAAGGTCTTAGAGAATGGCAGAGACCAGAAATACTAGACTAAAAAGAAATTTGATAACTAGTAACTTCTTCTAGGGGTTAGCCATATTTTAACACATGTGTACCAAAGTCCCTATTTTTTCTCCACCATGTAGACAGAGAGGAAGTATCCCCAGGTCTTTATGCATGGCCATAAAGTAGTCTTCTTCTTGGCGGGTTGTTTAAGCTGCCAGAACCTGCTGGTTTCATTCTACGCTCATAACATGAGTCCTTAGGGCAACTGCAAACATTGGATTCCCCATGTAAATTAAGAAATTCCCTTTCCCAAAGTCTTAGCACATAGAGATCACGGGGTTGCAAACAAGGTGAAATGTCACCAGGCTGAGGCAGCTACACCATAATTACCATCGTATCCTTTCTGGTTGGCCAGTGCCTATGCCTTACTGGTTGTGGTTTGAATATTGAACCTGAGAGTAAGGGTTGCCACCACCTTCAAAGGCATCAGAAGGTCTATGAGAGACGTCTGTGCTCATTTGAACAGTGATGAGTTGTCTCTGGTGAGTGAGAAGGAGTGAGGAAACCTGACATGGACTGAAGTCAACGTGTCTTTGAGAACTTTTGACTTTTTAAGAGCTGAATAGTTAATATATGGGAAACCTTAACCCAGAGTCTGCAAGTTATTCCTCCACTTGTCTGCTTTGGACTCATTGTACAGAGAAACACGGAAAACAAACAAACAAACAACCCCTCTTCTTTTCATAGTCTTGTGCTTTCTTTGGAGCTAAGAGCATCATTTGAAATCACCTAGATATTGGACATCCCTAGTAGTTTAGCTCTTTGGGCTGTAGCTGGAGGACCACTTTTCAGGCACTGTTCATTTCCTTCTTTTAACAAGTCATAAATGGATACTGAGAATTAAAATTGAGAAGAAACTCTACAAGGCATTAGTCTAAAAACTCAGGGAATGAAGGTTGTCACTGAGGCATTGAGGCC
>NW_006159436.1:3379641-3418395 GCF_000334495.1 Tupaia belangeri chinensis | reverse complement strand
TAGGCCTAATGCCTGCTGAGTATTATTAGCCCACCTGCTGCCAGGTGTCAGACACACCAAGTAGTCTGGTAGTACCAGAGAAGTAACAGGATGAAAAATGGAACCTACCAGCCATAAGAGAGTTGTGCAGAATCTGCTCATCATTCTAAAATCAGCCCTGATGTGCAACATGCTTGAAAATGAAAATTCTAACTTCTCCATGAAGTAGGAAATCATAAACAAGTAGTCTCATCAGAGAAAGATGGAAAAAGTAAAAAAGAGAAAGCACTCACGACAGGGTGTAGTCACACTGCAATCCATTCTTCATCTCTCCATCCCATTGGTATTTGGGGATGCTCATGCCTGATATGTTTTTATTTTTCTTTCTTTCTTTTTTCCCTATGTATAGCAAACATATTCTCACTTATTTACCCATTCAATCACTGTATATCATTACAGCTTGCAAAATACATTTTCCCAGGCTGAATATATCATATATTAGTACAATTAAAGATATTAGAATATGCTTTATCATCAACAGAAAATTTTCCATTTTGGGCCCCTTAAATGTTTTGCTTCTTTCTTTTCCCTCTTGATTCCCTTCCTCTCACCCTCCCCTATTTTCCACCTCACTCTCACACTCTCTCTAGTATCTGCAATTGTTCTCCATGGTTTTATATCTTCTAGTATTTTAGTTTCTGCCATAGAGTGCAGACATTAGCCTCTGGGTCCAGGATTTCAACCACAATCATTAAGATTCTGCTCCTTTTGGGAACCAGCAGTTAGCAAAATGGCTATGTCGCTGGATTCCCACATAGTCGACCGTGGTTCGCGTCCCAGACCCGGTGGCTTAGAACTCATGCCGGGCGCGTGTGTGTGCGTGCTCAAGATCCTGAGGGGAGAATGGAGAAGGGATTGCGGTGTGACCATCCCCCCTGGGGGGAGATTTCTCACTTTCTGTCTCTCTCTCTCTCTGGCTATAGTGACAACCTCTCAAAAAAAAAAATAAAGATTCAGCTCCTTTAACCACTAGGCTATGGGACCAGTCTCCCATGTGAATATTTTTTTAAATGTTTTATTTATGGCTATAAATAAGTTGGGCAGCAGGACTCTGTAGTAAGAAAGATCCTGAGCTTGGAGTATAAAGGCCTGAGCTCTTTGTGTTTGTCAGCAACCTGGGCCTATTGCTTTATCTGTAAGGTGGGAATAATTTCTGCCCTGCCCAACATTGGGCTGTGATGGTGATGTTTGAGTCAGCACTAGGCATACCTAATACTTGAAGGCAGAAGGAGACTCTGGTCATTTTTGGATGCAGAGACTCCTACTTGTTGTCTGGTCAACGTTATCTTATTCATTAGAAGACTGGGGAACAAGCAGATGGCATAATGGTTATGTCGCAGAACTCCCACATAGTTGACTGCAGTTCGAGTCCCAAACCCGGTGACTTAAACCTCATGCCAGGTGCATGTGCATGCATGCCCAAGATCCTGAGAGGAAAAGGGAGGGGAAGCGACTGTGGCATGGCCATTCATTCCCCCTAGGGGGTGATTTCTTACTTTCTGTCTCTCTGTCTCTATGTCAATCACATGTGCCCTATAGCAAAAGCCTCTTTCTCTCTCTCTCTTAAAAAAAAAAAAAAAGACTGAATCCTCCTCCTACCAGAAAGTACAGTTGTCCCCACTTGCCTGAGGTATCAGTTATACATGGTCAAATCATTGTCTAAAAATAAGTGAGTACAGTATAGCAAGGTATTTAGAGAGAAATAAAGAGAACATATTCACATTTTATTGTAGCATATTTTTATAATTGTCCTATTTTATTATGAGTTATTGTTGTTAATTTCGTACTGTGCCTAACTAATAAATTAAACTTTATAATAGGTATGCACATATAGAAAAAAACATAGCATAGCCAGGGTTCAGGTATCCACTAGGATCTTGGAATGTATCCCCTACGGATAAGCTGGGACTACAGTTCCTGTGTGTGTTATCCAAGATGAACACCTATCTAATCATCTAATCATCCTCTCTGCTCCTATCTGGTTTTAAGAAAATGAGAATTTCCAATAATAAAAAAATGAAATTATTTTGAGCATTCTTTGCCCTCTGTCTCTGTTGCTTGAGATTATGATGACATTGTGTATCCTTTTTAAGTGTCTAAAAATTAAAATGAATGAGTACAAAACAAGAAAAGAAAAAAGACATCTCCTCACCGCTCCCTTTTACGCCTGGTTTCAGGGTGACTGATGCTTCCTTGTTGATCCCTTTCCCACCAGGTCGGTGGCCACACAATGCTGCCTATTCGCTGGATGCCTCCGGAGAGCATCATGTACAGGAAATTCACCACAGAAAGTGATGTCTGGAGCCTGGGCGTCGTGTTGTGGGAGATCTTCACCTACGGCAAGCAGCCCTGGTACCAGCTATCAAACAACGAGGTGTGCAGTGGGTCTGGCGTGTATACCCCTACCCCTCCCTAATGGGCTGAAATCCCAGAGGCCTCCCTCAGCTAGGGCCTGCTCTCAGTCCAGAAGTTCAAACATGACCTTGTCTGGCTTGGTTGGGGGTGATATTTCCCAAATAACTTTCTATATACATATACATCTTCAAAAAGCTCACTGGAAGTGTGCACTATGAAAAACTACAACCAATCTTTTTTTTTCCCCACCAAACAAACTTGTGCTTTAATTCCACTTTTCTAGGAATGTTCTGAAGCTCCCTCATGTAGTTGTTCCTAAATTAAGGAGTTTTGGAGAAAGGAAAGCATTGTGTTTGCTGATCTCTCCTTGTTCCTTTAGGTGGGATTGAGAAAGCTTACGATGTTCATCTAATAAATAACAGATGGAGCATTCCAGCACTCTGATAGTCCAGAGAGGTTTTGGTATCATTCTAATGAAGTTTAAGTTTCTTTCCTTTGTGCACATTTTATTAGAACATTATCTTCTAGTGAAAAGAAACTTAAGAATTTTGTTTTCCTATTCTAATCCTTTTGCAAATATGTCTCTATTTGAGGTATAGCTTCTTGGTCAGGAACTTCACATGTTTTTCAGATTCATGTCAGTCTTTTCTATCTAATTTCACATTATCCAATAGGACTGCTTGCTTATATAGCCTGAAGTTTTCTATTAGGCAGTACCTTAATACAAAAGAAACTCAGGTTTCCTGTCAGGCCACTAAAAACTAAAACATGTGAAAGTTTCAGGGTGAGATGTGGGAGAATTCCATGTAAATGATTTCCTCACTAATTCTGTGAAGTCAGAATGATTGGAATCATGGCTGTGAACCAACCACATAAGCCCTGATATAAACCAAACCTCCTTATGAGAAAACTATTGAGTAGGCTTCTTTAAAAAGGGGCCTCTCTTCTGTTCCTCTTTGTGTTGGCATTTATTTTACCTGCTCTACTTTTCCTCCTGTCTGATCCTGTCTTTGCTCCCTGTGCAGGTGATAGAATGCATCACTCAGGGCCGAGTCCTTCAGCGACCCCGCACATGCCCCCAGGAAGTCTATGAGCTGATGCTGGGGTGCTGGCAGCGAGAGCCCCACATGAGGAAGAACATCAAGGGCATCCATACCCTCCTTCAGAACTTGGCCAAGGCGTCTCCTGTCTACCTGGATATTCTAGGCTAGGGCCCTTTCCCCAGACCAATCCTCCCCAATGCACTCCTCAGATGGGCCGAAAGGATGAACATCTTTTAACTGCCGCCAGATGCCATCAAACTGCTGTCCTTCACTCTGACAGTGTTAACAACAGAGACACAGAGAAGCTTTCAGAGGGAAGCAACATGGACTTCTCCATCCATAGACACAGTACTGACTTCTTTTTGGCATTCTCTCTCTCTCTTTCCATCTCCCTTGGTTTGTTCCTTTCCTTTCTATCCTTTTTCTTTTCTTTTTGGTCTTCCCTGCTTCATAGTCCTTACCCTTTCTTTTTAATCAATCTGGCTTCTGCATTCCTATTAACTCTGCATAGACAAAGGCCTTAACAAACCTAATTTGTTATATCAGCAGACACTCCAGTTTGCCCACCACGACTAACAATGCCTTGTTGTATTCCTGCCTTTGATGTGGATGAAAAAAAGGGAAAACCAACATTTGACTTAAACTTTGTCACTTCTGCTGTACAGACATGGAGAGTTTCTATGGATTCACTTCTATTTATTTATTATTATTACTGTTCTTATTGTTTTGGATGGCTTAAGCCTGTGTATGAAAAAGAAGACTTGTGTTCAACCTGGGAAGCCTTTATCTATGGGAGATTAAAACCAGAGAGAAAGAAGATTTGTTATAAACCACAGTATGGGAGGAACAAGGACAACCATTGGGATCAGCGGGCGTCAGTTCCTACGAAAAATCCAGCAACCATTGGCTGGGAGGAATGTATTCGGCACCTTCCCCGAGGACCTTTCTGAGGAGCAAAAAGACTGTTGAACTCTGTGCCGTGGACTCTTCTTTCCCCATCACCAGAAATACTAGCGTGCTGCAGGGAGAAATGATGGCTTCTGTGAGGCACAAGATGGCGGTGCGGCATAAGCTCAGACACAGTCCTGTCTTTGTAGGTCGTGTTGATAGCACTGGTTTTTATTTATTTATTTTTTTTCTAGTGTTATCTGCTGAGCCTTTGTCAAATTAAAAATAGGCGGGTTCTTGTCCAGCTGTTATTTCAGGGTCAGGTGGGAAGGCAAAGGACTTAGAAAACATAGGACAGCTATAAATTTAGAGGCAAGTTTCTCTTACACTGAACTTTTTGGATAGCACTTCCCTCTGACCCCTACCCTCCACTCCCACCCATCCTTTTAACTGTGCAAGCAAACGTGTGCATGGTCTTTGTCGATTAATACCTTGTGTGCAGAAACTACCACTCCAGATGTGCCCCTGATAGGTAGAGCAGATCCCTAAAAGGTGGTACGTATATAATTAGGGGAAGCTAATGGAGTTCATTAGCTGCGTATAAATCTCTGCGCTGTGTGGCTGTGATGGGTTTAGCGGATATGGACCCTGAAGCCTGGATATTCTCATCCACGTCAAACCCATGTAATGGTGGGGGGGGGCAGAATTGCTCGCAAAAGGAAACCTCACCCTGGGGACATCACATGCATTAATATTCAGTGTACACAGGTTAAGTCCCTTGCGCTGGACTCTGGTTGGGAGAGTGGTTTCATTCCACATGTACTTCCATTGTCCATATGCTGTTCTGTTTTCTTCGCTCCATTAAGATAAAACTAAAAAATTCAGCACAGCATGCCAATGGGAGGCTGTGTCCCTACTGAGCATTGGAGATGTGCTTCTGGGCATAGTCATTGGTTTTGTGAAAGGAGGCTGTAAATTTATATATCAATTTACAGTTGTTTGAATGACCAGTTACACCAAGGAAGAAAAATATTTCTGTTCCTCAAGAAAACTTGCTACCCTCTGTGAGGGCAATTTTGCTAAACTTGACATCTTAATAACACGAGCCAGATTGAAAGGGAGTGATTTTAATACATCGTAGGTCATTTTATTTTGTATTTGTTTCTGGAGGTACAATAGCTCTGTTTAGGTTTGCTTATGCCTGCTAAATACTGGAGCACCTTGTTTTCCATTACAGGCTCTGAAAGTCAGTTCTCAAAATTTCAAAGTTGTAAACTTACAGAAAACAACAGGAAATCCAGTAACTTCTATAGTCAAGTGAGGGGATTGGACAAGGTAAAACCTACAGTCCCTTCAGGTTCTGCTCTGGCCTACGAGAGATGGGAGTTGAGATGTTCATGCTCTTTGTCAGTGAAAAAAACACCCCTCCTGAATACACAAAACAATATAACGAAAGCCATATCTCCATGATATATACACGTATGTATATATCATACTAAGGAACCATGGTACTGTCAAAACACTGTGGATCTCTGTGAAGCAGTAAGGAAGGGGCAGATTTGTACAAAAACTTTTCTAGATTCAATTAGCGATGACCTAAACATCTACACAGGTTTGTCATTCTGCATGTTTGGCCAGCTGCTCCGAGGGGAAGAAGTTGCGAGTTATCAGTTTTATTTTAACAGAGAACAAAGGAGGGAATACTTTCAGAGATCAAATTCAAGCAGGGCTGTGCAGTTTTAGAGAAAAAAAATTTGTTTAAGGGAGACTAGAAGATGGAGTGTTCCATTTCAGTTTTGTGTTTTTCTTTGAAGGAAAAAAGCAAAAAATGAATAAAAATTCTCTTTACACCTTCTGACAAGTCCCTCAAGGTCTTGAAATGAAAGGTTCTATGCAAGTGCAAAGTTTTATAGTTATTTATATTGCTGATATTATTATTATTAATTATTTCCTCTGTTGTCTCAAGAGTATGTGCTGATTTCAGAGACGTCTCACATTGAAAGAATATCAGATTGCTTTCACAGTAGTTGAATGAGTCACAATTCTGCATATTCTTAAAATATTCATAGTTGTTTCTTCACCACCCCCTTTCTCAAGGTCTTCTAATTTTTAGACAAGTAGCATTCTCATTCTAAAATGTAATAATCACCAAATATGACCCGCCATCAGCTACCTTAAAAACCTCAATGGACATAATAACAAACTCCATTCTCTAGCCCAAACCTAATCTGACAATCATTTCCATTTAGAGTGTTTAATAGTTTTCCAAACACTTTTTGCATGTGTTAGCAAACTATTTCTATTTTTTATAGCTAAGGAAATTGAGACTCAGAGGAGCTCAGAGACAGGGAAGAAGTCTCTAGTCTAGCTTCTAGCGCCACCGAGACTGAATCCAAGGATGCTGACTGAAGTTCATGGTTCTGTCCTCTAGAGACTTTAATATACAAACAAACAGTGCAGGAAAGAAAGTGAGCTAACAAATTTATGAAGCAAGATAAGAAGTTATAAGAAGGAAAGAAAATATTCAAGAAGACAAGCAGCTGAGTATTGTGATATATATTCATGCTCTTAGCTTCAGCTAAATCCTTGTACACTGAACCGATGTCATAATTAGGCTTATGTAGAATACACTTTGAACTATGCTATAAAGGATTATATCAGAATTCATATTATACATGTGTTCACATCAGCGCTACCTGTGGTATTTTCATGTATTTATATATGTGTTATAAATACTTGATTTATACATATACAAATGCACATACATAGTGTGTTTATGTATAAATTTATAGGCTCACAGTAATAGAGATAATTATAAGTAGGGTGCAGAATGAATAATTTGCTTAAAATCTGCTAAATAACCAAAACTTTTTAATGTCATGTTGTTGTTAGTGCTTCCATTCTCCATGTGGGTAGGACTACATCGCGCTTTTCAACTCTGTGCAGTACTGCATGGGTGGAGGGCATATTTAAGATAATGTGCTTCCCAAAACAACTGAATCAAAGCCATCCCACTACATTGAGTCCTTTCTGTGGTTCCTTACACGGGAAAATGCAGAGTGAAATAGCTCTCCTTATGTAAAGATCCAAGAAAGGAAGATTGATCATTCTCTTGTTGTTTTGCTCATTTGTATTGTGCTCACCTTATCCCACTATGACTCCTTTATGCTTGTGTTCAGAGTCCAGGCATTCCATATATATTGGAATGTTGAGAGCCCAATGACTCAAGGCCAATGGTGAGAAATCCAAGACCCCACACAGTGAGATGAGCAACTGCTGAGAATTCCCACATCTGAGTGTGAATGCACCAGCCAGCAGTGTAGAATGCTGTCCTTGGCAAATCATCATTACTCTAAGATTCCTTGGTCAGATTGGACTCATTCTACCTTTCTTTTTGGCAAATTGGACAGCCTATAATACTAATAACACTAACCTGTATCTAAATAAATGAATGACTGCATTACACACATACCCTTGATTCTCTTGCTCCCTCACTTTTTTTTTTCCTCTCCTGTTTGAGGACTTCTATTTTTACTTCTATTTGACCTCAGTTTGGCTGGCTGTCACTGAAACGAAATCTCTTGAGAGGAATGACTAGTGATCCAACTCTTCAAATGTCTAAGTTAGCAGTCAGAGCTGATTCTTCATGATACATAATTGGAATGTGGAGACTCTGAGGTTGTGGTAGTTTGTACATGAAGTTCAAATGTTACTCTGATGAATTAGGGGTGGGCGGGATTTATAGTTAATAATGGCAGCGCAGGAAGGGGTATCTTCTTGTTGTCAGGGCTGGAATAAATCACTGCTGCTCGACTCAAAGGTTCTATTGTATCCTTAGTTTTGCATTTTTTTCCCCTTCTTCTCCTTTGACCAGTATTTATTTATTCACTTATTTATTTATCTATCTATTTATCTGTTTTCGATCCATTCATCACAAACACAAAGCAAAGCAAAAAAATAAATATATATATATATATATATATGTATGTAATATGTGTTGCAGGCAAAACACTGTGAATTTCACAATCACCACCAAGCAACTCTTTTGCCATCTTAACATACGTCTCAGGAGACGAAATGGGAAAAGATGCGGATGTCATTTTTCAGTCTATGCATTCTAGGTCAGGTCCATGTTTATTTTATTTGTTTGATCTGTGGAGTAATAAAAATGATCCTGAGTGAGGGCTAGCTACACATTCAACCTACTGGAGCAAACGTACTAAAAGCTGCTAGTAGCCATGTGTTTGAACAGGAAAAACAAAAATTGGAGAAAATGAAATGAAATGTAAAGGCCTACATCTTGCAGCTTGTATATCTTATTATTGCTTATAAAAATGTATAAAACAGCTGGAAATGTTTTAAATACAAGGTCTTTGAATCAAATGTGGATTTTAAATATGTGATCCCTTGACAAATGACCAAATTCTGGTGACACATTGCTCCCTTCGTTCTTTGATCATTACCTATGACTTACAAATCTGCCTAGAGATATGGACACTCTGCATTCGCTTCTGTATCTGGAGAGATGTTTGTATATATCCAGGCCGTATACACACACATTTCAATATCTCTCTGCAGATATATTTCCCCTTCAATCGTGATCTGGTATTTGGAACTCTATCTTTTCATTTAGTTTATTTTCCTTTTAATGTGACGTCTCTGTGCCAATATTTACTGGTTCTTGTTTTGCAATCTGTTTTGAGGTCCATTGCTTTACTAAGATCCACTGCATCTTGGCTGATTTCAAAGTGACACCTGAATACAGTGTTTAAAAAAAAAAAAAAAAAGTTTTGTTTGTAAATCATGTGACCAGCTTCTCTCAACCTGACATGGAAAGTCTCTTGTACTACAGTGTATTTAATAAAAATGATGTC
Source organism: Tupaia belangeri chinensis (assembly GCF_000334495.1). Classification (NCBI taxonomy): domain Eukaryota; kingdom Metazoa; phylum Chordata; class Mammalia; order Scandentia; family Tupaiidae; genus Tupaia; species Tupaia belangeri. The sequence goes on along the minus strand of NW_006159436.1, from coordinate 3,409,196 downwards.
TTACAATAAATAACATCCTCCAAAAGAGAGACTAAAAGCGACATGATGATTACTTTTTAGAAATGTATAGAATTTCACAAATTATGGAGTGTTCTTTTTTGTATGTCTGTATGTGTAGTAGATATGATCATTGCAGATAACTGCAGTTTTTATTAGTTTAAGGTGATGAAAATTAAGTTACCATGGTTTCCTAGATGATCCATAAATCGAACACTTTTTGACATGTGACTTGAACAACAATTGTTTTACTTCCTGCAATGATAAAAATGTTTAACCTGCAATACCAAAATTGTAGCTTTTAGTCACATGTGGTTAGTGGACACATGAAATGTGGTAAGTTTATTGAAGACCTGAACTTGAAGTTTTAATAATTTACACTTAAGTAGCTACACATGGCCAGTGGCTGCCCTGCAGAACATACAGAGTGAGAAGATAGAATCAGCAGAGTTTCTGAAATATCAAACCTAAAATACCTCCCAGGAGATGGCATTCTAGGAATGACCAGGAGCAGAAGTAACTGAACTGAAAATGCCACACCTCTTGACCTGTCAATGCATCAGTGTTTCTTGAATCATAAAGGTGGAAGAGGACAACAGAGAGTGTGTTGGCTGGGATCTTATTGCCTGTCTTCCTCACCATCTGAGTGGTCCACCTACATTTTTGCTTCTCAGTATTTCCTAGTTCTATTTCCCAGTATCTGGCCTACTTTCCATGACCTTCTGAGAACCACAGCAGCATCTGAGCAGTATCCCTGGTATAGGCTTCAGGAACATAAGGGAGTGGATGGTCCAAAACTCAAACTCTTTAGAAACATTGCCTCTTGAATACCTCCTCTTAGTAGTGCAGATACGTTTCCATTGACTTAAAAATATGCACACACACACACATACATATATATGGATATATAATGTTTTTTTTTTTTTTTGAGAGCTTTTTGCTATAGGGCACGTGCATTCACCAGAAAGGCAAAGAGAGACAGAGAGATAGAAAGCGAAAAGTCACCCCCCAGGGGGGATGGCCATGCCACAATCCCTTCTCTTCTCGGGATCTTGGGCACACACGCACAAGTGCCCAGAGTGAGTTTAAGCCACCATGTCCAGGACTGGAACCACAGTTGACTACATGGGAGTTCAGCGACATAGCCATTACACTAACTGCTGGTCCCTAGATATATAATAATTTTAAAACCCAGCAGGAACTTCAGGAAATCAAAGATATATAAGAGGCAGCACAACTTGTCCAAAAATCAAAATAGAATTATGTCCCTCTGGGATCCAGGCATTATCCCACTCTAAGGGTCTAAGAGATTGGATTAAAAGAAGTAAGTTTAACCACAAATGCCTTGCCAACCATACCCCAATTTGGACTATTAAAGGTTCTAACTTTTGCCAGACTATGTTTTCATATTTCTATTATCGGTGCAATCACACTGATATCAATTTAAATTCTAAACCTAAAGTCATGTATTCCAGATCTTGCACTGGCTTCACTGTATATCCCTTCTAGCCCTCTGCCAGACACCCCTTTCATGCACACTTAAGGATGCCTGATTTCCTAGTTGAGAAAAATATGAATACTTCTGAAATATTATACATACTGTATTAAAATGGTCATACTTACTTTTAGAATAAATTGACTAATAAAATTAATACTTACTGTGTGCCAGGGTGTTATGTATGTTTCTGGTGGCTGCTGTAGCAAATTACCACAAACTAGGTGGCTTAAGACAACAGAAACTTAATAATGCACAGTTCCTGTGGCTGTAAATCTGAGAATAAGGCTGCTCTCCCGTTGAAGGCCATAGGGAAGACTCTGTTTCTTATCTGTCCCAGTTATTGGTGGCTCCAGATATTCTTTGGCTTGTTGCTGCATCACCCTGATCTCTGTCTTCCTGGTCACATACCTCCTCCTCTTCACCTATTTTCTCATCTGGGTGTCTGTCTCAGAAGATAGCGTGATTGCATTTAGGGCTCGCCCAGTAATCCAGGATAAGCACCTCCTCTCAAAATCCTTAATCATATATTTTTCCATATAGAATAATACATAGTCACAGGTTCCAAGGGTTAGAGCCCTTTCTGGGGAGCTACCACTCAATCTACTCAACTTACCCAACGCTTACATCTGTCCTAGGAGGTAGGTACTATCATTAGTCCTAATTTACAGGTGAAAAAACTGAAGCATTGAGAGTTAAGAAATTTGCCAAAAAATTAAGTCGAAGGAAATTGACCAATAAATACAGTGCTTACTATTTGCCAGGGAGTTTTATATATTAACTCAATCCTCATACAACCTCATGAGATTGAATAACACCAGAGGTTGTTTATGCTAACAGGCAGAAATATGGATCCCTGACTGGTGTAAGGAACCCCTGTAGCTAAGGGTCCAGGCCAGTCATATGATATGGGGTTCAGGTCTGGGCTCTGGGCCCTTCGGAGACTGGTAAAAAGCAGTTCAGTGGCTCCTCTTATAGGCATGAGGTTACAAGAAGCAATTAACACTAATGCTCAAGGTTCAAGGAAACTAGACAGTCTCTAAGAAATTGAGGGAACCAGCAGTTAGCGTAATGGCTATGTCGCTTGACTCCCACATAGTAGACTACGGTTCGCTTCCCAGACCCGGTGGCTTAAAACTCATGCCGGGTGCGTGTGCGTGTGTGCCCAAGATCCCAAGAGGAGAATGGAGAAGAAGGGATTGCGGCGTGACCATCCCCCTGGGTGTGATCTCTGATTTTCTGTCTCTGTCTGTCTGGTGAGCGCACACGCCCTATAGCAACAAAACCTCTCCAAAAAAAAAAAAGAAAAAAGAAAAAGAAAGAAATTGAACACAAGGACTTTGGTCATTAGGGACAGATAAGAATTTAGCCACCAAACTGAAGACCACAATAAAGGCAGAGCTTCCAGCAAGGCTTTCTTTGTGTTTTTCTGGGCCCCGTGCTCCTAATCCCATCTCCCTTCACACATCCGTCTAAGGGAGGCTGAACCTGCAGGTAGAAGGAGCTGCCTAGCAGTGGGGTTCTAGAACTAGTTCTAGGTGATGTTAGAACTCAGATTTAGGAACTCCTCTCTTGCAATAAGATCTCCGCAAGGCTGTTGGCCAAATATCAGGTTCTTGGGGCACTTCTCCTGGTTAGAGCTCTATAGTGCCTAAAGTTCCATCCTCATTCACCATCCTTCGAGTAATGTTTTACAATGGAAGCAAGGTTCAGATTGAAGTCTTCTAAAGAAGCAAAGATTCATCATGAAGACTACATGCCTTTTATTAAGGGTAACTTTGATGCAAGGGCAGGGATGTGAAATTCCTGGTTCACGTATCGGACTAGAAACAGCCTGGTTTCTGTTCAGATCAAGTGTCGAGGAGAATCTCAAGAGCTCTGTTCGATGAAACCTGCATGCATGGCATTAGAGAGCTGAGTTTGTCATATTCTTCTACCTTCTTCATGCAGAAATGATGGTGCCTGTACAATATTTCTAATTTGCAGAATCAGTCATTTCAACTAAACCTTCTCTGTAAAAAAATAAAAAGAAATCAAATAACCTTTATGCTAATTAACAATCCATCTAGCATTGAATAACAAAATTTTAAATACCAATTAACTTCTAAAGTCACTTCCCATGTGGGCCTTCTCATGCTGATCATGTCTAGGAATAGGGTAGATTTAACTAGTACATATGTATCACACTTTATAAAATTTTCCCTTTCTTTTCAAAAGACAGCATCTCATTATTATAATTCTCTTGACTCAGCCTCCTGAGTCTCTGGGATTACAGGTTCACACAATCATTCCCAGTTTTGTAGAGAGACCCAGCTTTGGGTCGGGTCCAGGGATCAAACCCAGGACTCCCATGTGGTTCCAGCCTGAAGAGTCTTAGCAGCAGGTGCCACCACAGCTGGGCCTGTAAACAACTGATTTTAAAGTCAACTGTCATACAGGCCAAATAATAACCTCCTAAAGTAAAGCTACATTCTTTTCTCTTATAGTAAATATGGATATATAGCTACCAAACTCAAGTATTAAAGATGTTACTTTCTTAGTTTCCTTTAAATCAGGATGTATATGCCTCTAGCCCACACCCTGAAGGAACAGTATCAATCTCAACATCAGTGGTGTGCTTCTCCTTCCTAGGATAACCCATGGATCCCACGACTCATTGATACCTAGGAAATATGAGAGGGGTCTCTAATTTATATTTGTCACAATCTAATGGCTTTGCTGTCACAACTGAGAGCCCCATGTCTAGGACAGGATTGTACCAGACATACCATAGCCATTACCCAAAATCCAACTCTTCCCAAGGCAACTGAAGGAAATGACCACCATGTGCCTTCTGCTCAAGGATTCCACACCTACCATTTTCCCTAGGCTTGGGAAAGTCTGTCACTGATCTTATTTCTGCTCTGATCTACCCTTGCCTTTTCTCAGCTGATTCATTTCCTAGAAGACACAATTAGATTTATTTAGCTTCGAAATTATTATGACAATGAGAAGGCTATATGAAGGTGAGACATACAGAAACCCAGGATTGTTTTATTTTCTTCTTTAATATTTTGTTTTCTCTGGTGTTAATACTTGCCTTTTTGTTGGTTTGCTAAGTTTTCTAATAGTCACTAATGTAAACTCAAACTTTTGGCTATTTGTCTTAATCTCCTCTCAGAACATTCAAATGCATTATGTATTTGATTCATTTAAGCAGCCTGGGTCCTCTTTCCCAAGCCTTCTTTTCCTATTCAATCTGAATAGGTGACCTCTAAACCTGATGCACAGCTGCCATCCAGGATATTTTTTTTCTCCAGAACTTGGGGTTTTCTGTTTTCTCTCTCCAGCATTGTACTCTTCCTCCTTCCTCTACCTTATGTCATATTTTTCTTGGTTTACCTCTTGATTCTCTATTTCAATAGCTTTCAAAGAAAGGTAAAAAAGAGAAATTTTTAGATGCCATTTTTGTCTGAATATACTTTATTGTACCCTCAAACTTAATTGACTGTTTGGCTGAATATAGAAATGTTATTAAGGTAAAGATCCAGAAAAGTTTATCCTGAATCATCAGGGTAGAACATTAGACTGAAAATTTCATTCAAACTTTTGAAGGTATGTATTGATTGTCTTCTAACTTTTAGCATGGCTGTGGAGAGGCCAAGGTCTCTTGATTTGTAACTTTTTTTTACCCCTTCTCAAATCTTAGAAAATCTTCTCTTCATTCTTAGTATTCTGAAGTTTTAAGAATATGTGTCCAGTTAAGATTATATTCATTCACTGGACTAGTAGATAGCATAATGGCTACGTCGCTGGATTCCCATGTAGTTGATCACGGTTCAAGTCCCGGACATTGTGGCTTAAATTCATGCTGGGCATGTGTGTGTGCATTCCCAAGATCCCAAGAGGAGAATGGAGGAGAAGGGATTGTGGCATGGCCATTCCCCCTCAGGGTGGGGGAGTGATTTTTCACTTTCTGTCTCTCTCTCTCTCTCTGTCTGTTTGGCGAGTGCATGCGCCCTATAGCAAAAACCTCTTAAAAAAAAAAAAGATTATATTCATTCACTGTGCTGGATACTTTTAATGAGCACTTTCTACTAGAAACCAATTTTCTTTCTTCTTTCTTTCTGTCTTTCTTTTTTATATATTTATTTATTTGAAGTTCTGGGAATTTTTTTTGAATTATTATTGATTTATGTCTTCTGTTATCTTTCTGGAAATCCTGAAACTATTACATCTCCAATTATTACTTTTTTTCTTTTACCTAGAAATTTAAAATATGTATTTTTGAGTTTTAACATTCTTACTGTTTTCCCTCTTAGAAGATTTCCACTTCACTGAGAATAAAATGAAAATTCCTTGTCATGGTCTATACTATCACAAAAGATACTTCTTTTGAAAATTTCTTAAATCTCTTCTCACCTGTTTGCCTTCTCTCCCTTTACTTTGATACCTTTAATCAAGGATTTTGCATTTTCTCTTTTTTTCTAGAAAATATTTTGTCCAAACATTTCACCTAACTGGCCTTTTTCATCTTCCACATTTTATAATATAATTTTCTTAACAAGAGTTTAATAACATCATGAACAGATTTTCTTTCCTGGCCAGCCATGGTGGCACAAGTAGTCAGTGCATTTCTACATACTATTGGGTCATTGGGAAATTCATGAAGCATTTTTGCATAGAAAAACATAGAAAAATATGTCATGATTTTCCAATGATCCAATTAAAGCATGTGTAAGACTGAGAGTTTAGATCCCAAATTGACCTGAGTACACTGGGAGCATGCATGTGCCTGTGATCCTGGCTGGCCAGAATAGCTGGGGGATTGTAGGCTGATGAAACAAGGGTGCTTGATGTCAAGGGTGCTTCTCTTTCTCTCTTCTACCCTCTTCCCTCCTTCCTTATGTTCCCCAGGCTTTTGAAAAATGACATAGCTAAAAATAGAATTTTAGTCTTACAGTCATTTTTCTACCATTATTTGTAAATAATATTTCTGTTGTTTGCCATCTTATGTTGGTTATAACAAGGTTTCTGTCAATATACTTTTCATTCCTCTAAAGATCATCTGTCTTTTTTTTTCTAGCAGCATTTAAGATTTTTTCTTTTTCACATTATTCAGTTTCATCACAACATGTATGTCTGTAGATACATTTTTAAATACATCTTACGTAGGACTTAGTCCCAATCTAAGACCTCTATCTTTCCCCAGGACATTTTCATCTCACCATTCTCTCTGGTGTGTTTCTTGAGGTAATACTATATTTTTCCTTCTGAAACTTAGAATACACATATGTCGGAACTTCTTTTTCTTTCCTTCATGTTTTCTCTCATTATTTGTCTTTGCAAAATGTAGAGATATTTTTTTAGAGAGGACTTATCAGACTGTTCTCTCATAAGCTACATTTATTCTGTGCCTAATCTATTGAATTACCTCTTTCTAAATTTGCTCTAGTTTTCATTTTTGGGATTTCTAATTGATTATCTTTCAAAATTGCCTGGCCTTTTAAAAATAATATCTAAGTTTTGGTTTTCTCATGATGTCTGTGGACTCATTTCCTACCTATATGTCATTGAATATTTTGAACACACTTAGTTGACGATCTCCATCAGTTTGCTCTAGTCAACACTAATTAGGTATGGAATGGATTCAGCAGTGGCCCCCCATAAAGGTATTCTATGTCCTAATCTCTGGGACATGGAAATATTATCTTATATGAGAGAAGAGAAAATGCCATAGATGGGGAAAATGCGATTAAGGTAAGGATCTTGAAAAGTTTATCCTAAGCCATCTGGGTAGACCCTAAATGCAATTACATGTATCTTTATAAGAGAAATGCAGAAACAATTTTGAAAAAATAGTGGAGAAAATTATATGAAGACAAAGGCAGAGATTGAAGTGATGTGACCACAAGCCGCAGAATACTTGGAACCACCAAAAACTAGCAGACACAAGGCATGGACTCTCCCCTACAGCCTTTGAAGGTGTATGGTTCTTCCAAAACACTAATGTCAGTCTTATGTTGTTTTAAGCCACTTAATTTATGATAATTTCATACAGTAGTCACAAAGAACTAATATAACTAAATTATCCAATTTTTAAATTATTGATTCTTTCATGTTTTATCATTTCTCTTCTGTTTGTGGATCTCCAATGAAAATTCTTTTTCAGAAGTCTTGTCTATGCTCTGAGCAGCAGAGTAGTCCTTCTGTGAGAGCTTTCCACCCAGAAACCTGCAGGCTTGAATTGTTCTGTCTGTTTTTGTGTTATATCAGCACAGGACTACAAAACACAGAATAGTATGAATTTGGGTCCACCATGCTGGTGCTGCTTGGGTTACTGATCTCTTGAAGATGACTGTGTTTATAAACACAACTCAAGAAGCTATCCTCCTCCTTAACTAATTTTCTGAGAAGGTGAACAAAATTTTTATGGCCCCTCTTCTTTGATGGGGCATCTTCTTTGATGGGACATTCTTATTTTACATAAGAATCTCAGTTCTGACACCTAATCCATTAGATATAACTCCAAACACTAGCTGTCTGTCAACTGTTAAGATCCCTGTGAATCACAAGGATGTACCTCCAAGACTTTAATTTTTGTTTTACTGTAATTTGACACATGGACATGTTTCTTTCTTTTAAAAATAAGTTTGCTCTATTTTATCAGAGCTAGGTATCTATTCAGAGCAAGATGGAAGGCTGTGCACACCTGGTCAATATTCCATCTTCCCTAGTAATCTCCAAGCTTTCTTCCTTGATTTACGGTGAGAGTTCTCTTCACATAGTGTTATTTTTCTAGCAATATAAACATTACAATAGTTCTTTTCAGTTCTCATTGTGGATCGCAATTACTTGGGGAACTTTGAAGATACAGGTACAGTTCCAAAAGAATTAGTTTCTATTAGTCTTGGGTGGGCCAAGACATAGTTATTTTTTGGCATGTTTATACGTTTTTCCAATATGCAGCTAGGGTAAAGAAATATTGTTCTAGAGGATGATAAGGTTCAGCCTTAGAATTCCAACCATTCAAAGAAAAATGCATTGTACTGGACCTGGGACTTGGCTCAGCAGAGAATGGGCCAGTTAAGGGACTATAGCTTTAGTTTAAGAATACGAAGTTGAGCACTAAACAGATGTGAAAAGTAGGTCATCAGTGTTCAAGGAGTTGAGTGGTGCACTACATGTTCTTTCGGAAACTTAAGTTTCCTACAAAACTCCATGGAAACCAGTAATGGCAAAGTGCTTAAGGTAATTAATCAATCCCGATCACCTTAAAAACTAGACTTTTACCTCCCTATTTTGCCAGAAGTATAGCTGGTGGTTCTCTGACTATAAATCCTGATGAGGCTCATCCTGCTACTGTTTGCTATGACATACAAGGCTTGGACTTGACTTGTGGCCATAAAAATAAAGCTGTAAGAATCTGTAGGCGCTAAAGTTCTGCCATATTGCTATTAAATTCTAGCCGCTGTACACTGCAACTTAAGTGATGCAACTTAAATGACCCACAGCCCCAAGGTTAGAGTCCCACTCCAGGAGTTTAAATTCATTTCTACCAGATTGCTGTTTCTAATCCCAGAGAGTTGTGGGAAACAGGGATACACACATAAGCTGCTGATCCTGACCCCATGAGTTTTCCTTCAATCAATGCTACTGTGGTGAGCACAGCAATTCTGCTATAGGTACTACCTAGGTGTCTGTCCTTGCTTATATGGTATTTTTTTATTTATGAATTTTTCTTGACCATTTTTCTACAGCCAAACTGTAAGCTTCATGCAGGGAGATACTTTAGTGGCTTTGGTTTGCAGTCTAAGTTGGTTCTTGATATTTAAGTATCCTCAGTATTTTTGAACAAGTGAATAAATGACTAGACAGATGCATCACTAGGTGAATAGATGTTAAGGAGATTGAAGTCAGGAAACTAGGGAGATAGCTATGGTAGACTGATGTCTCTAACATGCTTAGAAACAAGAAGCATGACCTTAGGAAAGTCATGCGAACTTTCTCAAGTCTTATATATCTTGCTCATAAACTACATAATAAAGGTTTTTCTTTCCAGATTCAAATAAAGTAAGTTATTAGTATAAATTATTTGAAATACCCCTATATATAAACAGAAACATTTTTCTTTCTGACTCAGTTTGGAGATCTCAGTCAAGCTTCTCAAAGAAGCAAGGTTACCATGAGTGAAAACAGAAAGGGTAAAGTTGCTTGTTTTATTTATTATTTTTTTTAAGTGAACAATCGAGTTACCATGGTGGTTTCCCCTTAAAAAAAGAATCCATTGCCTTCAGAATTAAGAGATTAAAGATTCTTCTGAGAGCACTTCCCTCTCCATTTGGTAGAAATAAGACAATTATGGCCCAATTAAAAAAAAAGCATAAAAATGAACTTGTAACATCATTAAGATGATAGCTGTTTTGTTCAATTCAGCTTAATCAGGGATCTTTCCTACAATGGACTTTGACAAAGCACTTTGCAAAGTTACTGAATGCTTCCATAGTTTGGGGACAGAACTCTGTTGGAGACAAATAGTGGCTTTTCTGTCTTTGGATTTAAGAAAGCTTGAGATGTGGAGGGATGGGTAGAAAGATTAATATGGCTTAGAATGGTTCCTTTGGCTCTCCTATCGCATCACTGATTCTTAGGGTTAGACGTGCAGTGTGGGGCAACACTTTGGATTGCCTTGGCAGGGGACAGTACTAGTGGGGAAATTTATTTGAACACCTCCCCCTCTCCCTACCACCCAGTCCATTTGCATTTTGCAAAGGTTTCTTAGCAAGGACTTCCTGGTGCTGAACCAACATCTTCCTCCTTGGAACTATTGCCATGGACTCAGATCTCCTGGGAGTGCACAAAATAACTCTTATTCATTATTACTTGGCATCCCTTTATGACTCCCTTGTGTTCTTCCTCCCACAGAAATCCCCCCACTGAAAACTCTGGAATGTTTGCCAAATACTCAGAAGAAAGGGCAAGAAACCAAGCTCTGCTTGGTAAGCTGACACTCAGCTCACATTTCTCTAGTTAATCTTTATTCATATCAGCTCATTTTTTTTCTCACCTGTTCTCCAGGTTTCCTCTCACTCTTGCCACAAAAGGAATATAACTTTTCAAGGAATCAAAGTGGTTAAAGGTAAGGTGCGTCTCCTCTTCTACCGGAAAAATAATCTGTTAGTGGTTATCAACACAGCAAATAGAGCTCCCCAGAGCCCTGTATCTGGGAACCACCTGAAATCCTCCTGGATGTTGTACAAACTGAACTGAAGGGATCTGGGTGTTCCACCGGATAGCAAGCTTTGCCACCCCGAATTAAAGAGCAACAATGGGGGGAAAGCATTGCTTACTTGCCCACTCAGCCAAGGAGGTGGAGAGAGTGTTTGCTAACCTAGAGTTAACCTTAATTAATTAATTAATTAATTTTCCTGAGAAACATCTGCTTGTACAACTATTAGGCACTGGAATTTATTAGTACAGAAAGTAATGTTTGAGGTTTGTGTGACTAAGAGTGTTCGAGAACAAAGTAAGACAGACTCTTGTGAGAGTGATTTGAGAGCGTTGTTCTCACCACATAGACAGGTTCAACTGTGTAGTATTCTGAGGCTGTGATCATTGAGAACGGAGTTTTCTGTAGGAACAGGGGCTTATCTTCCCAAGCGCTGTGGACATGGGATGGATGATGAATAACACTGACCATGCAAATGTGCCATGCGACTGAATGCCAGAGAGGGCCTGGCAGCAGCAGCATCTCAAAAAATACTTACTGAATAAATGAATAAATTTCTCCGGCACGCAGTGAAAAGAATGCAGTACATTCTGTGCACCCTTCTACATTCCAAAGCGCATTTACATATATTATGGCATTTTCCCTCCTCACATTCTTATGAAGACTAGAGCACAGGATTTTTCTTTTCTATTTTATAGATAGGGGTCTGGTCATGGTCGAGAAGTTAGTGACAGAGTTTGAACAAGAAGGTGAGTGTCCTAATTCTTGATAGAATCCCAGAACACTCAACCATCTGGTTAACAACTTGAAGGAAAACTTCCTGGTTTCTTAGTTCTCCTTTATAATATCAGAATATCAATCTTAATAAATTCTAAACGACCCACCTCCTTCTGCCTTTCTCCTTTGGTTACAAAATAAAAAAAAAGAAACAAAAAATATGATGCTATTAAAAATTGTATTTTTGAACATGTTAAGTATTGTATGACAAGTATGTCAAAAAGAAAGCTAAAATTTAAAGGACAATTATTCCATTAACCAATCTATTCTTCAGGACTTTCAGCATTAGGTTTTTATTAAATCGATACTAGAAAAAGTATGAACTTCAGCCACCAATTGGATCATTCTTGTTAATTTTTTGTCTGTTTTGTTTAAAAGAAAGAATTGAATAATTCCACAAGGAAATGTATGACATCGTCACGTGGTGATAAGCAGAAGATATCAGATTCCAAAGAAAGTTGGCAATTTGGAGTGTACTTTGGGAGATGTACCAGCTCAGTGATGTCAAGTTACACATGAGGAAACTGAGGCACAGGAAGGTTATGAAGAGTTATGTGACTGCTAGAGATAAGGCTGAGTCCTGTCCCAGGAATCCTACCTTCTGGAGATCTTACAGCTGTGGGCTGCAGTAGTTGAAGCAAGGATTTTCATCACTGAGTGTATGTGTGTGCGTGTGTGTGTGGATGTGTTACATATCCACATAAATGTTGCATTTTCTCATCTACCCACTCTCCCACAAAACAGGGTTCAACACCTATCCTCAGTACTATAAAGTGTTTGCGTTTACACTTTAAATGCCTGAAAAATAAAATTAAAATCTTTCTCAGAGCCTTGCTGTGTCTCCTAGCCTTGTAATAATAATAATAAAACATGAAACTACATTGCTCCCTAAATTTTAGTTGTCCCCACCAATGCTCAGATTCTACTTAAGAGATCAGTCCCAAATAACAAAAATGGGGAAAAAATCCTGGAAACCTGTCAACAGCTCCCTGTTTCTACCTTTCATGTGGGTTCCCACCCCCTCTTCAGCTTCAGACTTGGCTCTGAGAACCCGTTGCCCTCTTGGGACATAGTCCGTCTTCCATCATCCTACCTACTGGCTCCTCATGCCTCTCACGTCTTTTTAAAGAGATATTTTGGGAAGCAGCACACGCACATCCAGACACCAATTACTCAATCTCCCAGCAAGTATGGAGATGATGGAAGTATAGCCCTTCGGTCTCCTAGCAACAGCGTGGGGGGAGTCTGCAAAGCGAGCTGGTTGCCCAGCACCACCCTGCGTAGAAGGCATTTGCGCATTTCACTTTTGTTGTCTTTGACGGCCATTGCTAAAACGGGCTCTGTGTTCTTGGGGGGTTTATAGGCACTTAAGTTATTCTTTTAGAAGATCTCTGCTGACATCCACAGGTCCTATAATTAACATCTCAAGCCTTCTCAGGCCGGAAGTGTTCCGTCACCCCTGAAAACACAGAGCCCCCTGTTGGTCTTCCTCCAGCTGTTTATTAGGAATTTGTCTAGCCTGTCTGCTACTTCCTCCACATTGGCCTCTCTCGCCTTTACACATATTTACCCCAGATGTAGACATTCAACCACTCCCATCTTTTTTCCCCCAAATTGTGACCTCTGTCCTATAGAAAAATAAAAAAGATTACAGTTACTGGACATCTTGCTCAGATTGCTTTTTAACTTACAAAACTCTAGTTAGAGCATCACTCCACACCTGTTGTTCCAGCACCTCCATAATCTCCAACTCTGCCCCCTCCTCCCAAGCAAAGGTCATTGACAAAAGAATATTTGACAAACTGGAATAAGAACTGATTAAAGGAAGGAAGGCAGTGAGAGAGCATGATAGTTGGCTCTCCTGACTGAAAATACCCAGGATCTCAAGAGAAGGCTGTTGAGTGGAAAGACAGTTGTTTTTGTAGTTTATAGCAGAAGGATACCTGGGGGAAGAGAAATAGAGGTAGGATCAGAAAGAGTTTTGGAATTTCCATTATTATTAAAACTGAAGGAGTGAGAGTGGAGGACAGCTGTGTCTGCTCCAAATCCCGACCCACATCTGTTATTTCTGACCATGGCCCCTCAATTTTTGGAACCCTTGAGAGGTCAATTCTCCTGATTGAGGTTTGGGGTTAAGTAAGAACAAATGGCAAGGCCATTTGAAATGTTTTTAGGAAAAATGTAGGGTTCTAAGAATAGGAGATGGGACAGATTCTTTGTTTCAGGAGCACTGATTTGAAAAAAACAGGAGGAGTACTAAGTCTCCCCCAAACTTACAATCACCTCTTAGATACAGGGTATAAGAAATGGTGGTTGAGATGAGAAGTTGTAACTTCTAGATAGTCTTCCAAATTTTATTTCAACCAAGGAAGGTATTGTTCTCTAATAAACAGATTAGTCTCTCTATTTTTCTTCTCCTGCTTGTCTGTGCTCTGCTCTTTTATCATCCAGGAAGTTTACAAGATGGTACCATTTCATTCAGCCTCCCTTCTGGGACCCATGCCTTTCTACACATAGTCTTGCCAAAGTGGTCTTTTCTACTTCTTCTGTGGAGGCTTCTGAGAGATGGTGACCATATTACTTCTAGAAAGAATTCAAGCCTGAACAATTCAGCTCATGAAGTCATAAGCAATGGCCAAAACTCTGCTGGAAAAGGTGGAGAAGCACAGTTCTCATCCTGGCTCCAAATCATGGGACGAATTCTGTGGTGGGGCCTACAGCTACTCCTGGGCATGTGAGCTCCTTTCCACTCCTAGGACTGAGTCAGGGACTAACTAATCCCGAATTGACAAGCTGAAGGATACCAGGAAAGGTGGGAAGAGAAGAAATGAAGAAGGCAGATTGGACCTGGTCACTGCTTGTGCTTATTGGTCATTCTGTAGAAGTGAGAAATGAGTTGGAAGCTATGAGACTGTATCTAAGCAAAATGCAAAGGGAAATTGAATAGAAAGAGGAATTTTATTCTAGTAGATTTCCTTTTAGTGCCCTTTGTCCCTATAGAAATGGACTATAAAAACTTAATACAGCTTAGATGCCCATTCTCCATTGGAACTCTGGGATCTTCTTGTTCTTTAGGGAAAGGTGGATCAGTCATATCCTTCTACCCACTCTGATCTCCTACTCAGCACCAAGCTTCCTAAGAACATCCAAATTTGTATTTCAGAAACAGAATCATAGATTAGGGAAATTACTCAGCTGGGTTAAAGGCAGAGTCAAGGCTATGGATTCAAGGCCAGTTATCTAAAGTCACCCTGACTCTCTAAAGGCTGAAAACCAACTTTCACTTTCTTCCTAAAGCTGTGAAATTGACCTAAAGGCCAAAATGGAACAGGAATCAGAAACACAGGTATTAATCAGGGGACCTAAGAGACTGAAAATAGGCTTTCTCCCACCATTTTGCTCAGGACTAGTTCTGTGTCCAGTAAATCTCATGAACTGCTATGTAGGATTCCCCAGCTCCATGGAGAAATATGAAGGGTCTTTAAAATGTTCATGGAAAATGCATATTATGAGAAAATATATATGAATTTCCAGATGTTTAGGGGCTGAAATAAACCTGGGCATTGATTCTATTTCTCCATGAACTTTTTGAAGTTTCCTAATCTATCCAAGACTAAAGCAATGATCTCTCAAATTGTTGCATCTGAGCCTGCTAAAGTTGATTCTTTATTTTGTCACTTATTTGAAGTTCTGCATGTTCAAGTTCTGCTCTGACACAGGCCTTTGTCAGGAGCCCAGTTACCATGGCAGTGCCTCCAAAATAGAACAAGTCCAACACACATCAATAGACGGTACAATAAATAGAATAAGTACTACTTACAATACATTATTCGGTTTCTACTGGGTAATAATTTGTGCAGAGAGTTGAAAATAACTACACCTCCTTCCCTTCATTTAATTAAAGCAAAACAATTCCACAAATCGGAAATGCACAGTGTTTACATAGGAGTGAAACTCAGGTTGTTGTGTGATTAAGAGGCCACGATCATGGGCAAATTTGCCAGGGAAAAGTTAATGCATTAAAGCTAGGGCCATTCAGAGAATCATTCTGAAGCACTCTCTTACAACCCACCCTATAATGTGGTTTGATGTGAAGGCACCAGGTTAAGTGTGAAGGAAGGATAGTATCTAAGAAAAATAATGGTATTTCCCCAGTGGAAGGGTGAATATTCCTCTGTTTTCCATTGCCATTCTGGCTTACTCTGTTGTCCCATAACACTCTCAGATGTCATGCTTTAGACCAATTATTACATAGCAGCCTAATTATAGGTAGACACAGGGTTAGGAGGTTGGTGGGGGAATCTCTCTGAATAAACCCCCACAGCAATTTTTACAAAATGTTTAGAAAAAAGATATTTGTCTTTATGGTAATTATTTCTATGAATGTCACAATTCAGGCTATGTCTAGGAAGATACATTTCTCCAGTCTCTCTTGTTTCTCCTGGGTGGCCCTCTATCTTAGAGTAAGCAGCTAACCCAGAGAAGTAACTGCCTGTGAAATCGGACCCGTCTGGGTTCCAGAAACAACTTTGCCTCTTACCCTGTGAAAGTCTCCCAGCCCCAGCTTTATAAATGCATGAAAATGCGAGTGATCGTCTCTGAAGTTTGCTTGCTGTGAAAATTGCAAGATGTTGATACAAGTGTCCAACATAGTCTGGTTTACTGCAGATATTGGTTATTGGTGTCTGTTTCTTTTTTCCTACAACAGTGGTCGTTGGCAGGGTAGATTGAACAGATAACCTTTAGAATTAGTCAGACCTATAAGTAACAGAACTTGTACAAGCTATTTAACCTTTGACCCCCTGCTTCAACTCTTAAAAGTAGGCATTGGGGACCAGTAGGTAGCATGGTGGTTAAGGCACTGGACACTTCCACATGGCCAATCATGGTTTGAGTCCTGGACCTGGTGACTTGCTTTCTCACGTTCTCTCTCTCTCTCAACAAATTAAAATAAATGAATGAATAAATTAAAAAAAAAAAGTAGGCATCACCCAGAACATCTCAGAATAATACAATTAGCAAATGTAAGTTACCCTGCATAGATCCTGGTACTTAGTAGAGACTTCCTGCAGATTAGGTTCCTTGGGAGTCAGACGCTAGGACAGAGGATGTGTATTAAAGAACATCATTGAGATAGATTCTTGTGGAAGCAAAGAAAAGGGAGAAACACTGGACAAAGAAAGAAATTAAATTGAAAAACAGGCCTAATGATGGGTGCAGTAGGTGACTCCCTCATGGTTGATCCCAGTTCAAGTCCCAGACTTGGCAGTTTGCTTTCACATTTTTACTCTCTCTCTCTGACTCTCTCTGGTAACCATCTGTGCCCTATAGAAAATTTAAAAATAATAATAACAATAAATGAAATTAAATAAATAATTCTCAAAAGAAAAAACAAATAGGCTTAATGACCATCTCAACTTACCCTTAAGAAGAGATCTGACACTACAATGGCCTTTTAGAGTTCCCCTTAGCTTGGCTAAGATACTCAGGCCTTTAAACTTTCCCATTGATTAGGCAATGGATGTGGATGTTCCAGAAAGGAACATGAACTTGAGCAAGGCTTTCAGAAGCAGTTGGTGCAAGTGCCAACAGCTATAAGCTGTCTGCTACACTTCTGATAATCAAGGAGGGCGGATTTGGAGGGTTCATCTCTGTGTCCACTCTAGTCTACCCAGTATGTATTCGGAAAATAGCTTGCCAGGAATCCAGTAGGTCCCTCTTTCTGGGAAAAATCCAGAAAAGAAAAGCCAAAACTTCCAAATTAAAGTTCCTGCTTCTGCAGTTGATCTCTATGATACAATCATACTCAATGTCTTCCTTCTCTGTTATCATTTCCAGTTTCCCTTGCTCCCAGTTAAACTCTGTTAATTTCAGTATTTACCTAGTGCCATGACCTAGACTCACATCCTTAAGCTCCTAGTCACCACATGCTTCTCAGGTTGCTCTTGATCATCTACAATCAAAATTGGGCAAGAAAGTAAAAAGAGTACCTAATAAATCAACTGAATGCTAAAAATAGATTTTTCTCTTTCCATTTGTATAATACCAATCTACCTCTTCCTGATGATTACAAGGCTGATTCCTCTTTTTGTCAGATTGGTACAAGAAACCCAAAGTACCCACATATGAGCAGCAGATTATAATTTAATGGGGCTTTTATTGTGTTCCCCATGTGAATGTGTTCTCTTTCTATGGACTGTGATCTGTAAACCTGGACAGCATAATACTACAGGTGATGAGAAGAACAAATTTTCAACCTGGATTTGTGGGAAGGATGACAGAAATCAGAGCTGTTCTTGTTCCCAGGCACGTGTATTCTTGTGGTACACATGAAACTTCATTCTTTGAATTAGAGTACAAAAGTGACTCTCCTTGTCTACAGGCTCCACATCTGCAGATCATGAATGTAAAGTATATTTTTAATTAGCTATGTCTGTACTGACCATGTACACACTTTACTTCTTGTCATTATTTCCTATGTATTATGATACAGCAACTATTTACATGGCATTAGGTGTTATAAGTGATCTAAAGATAATCTGAAGCATATGGAAGGTGTGTATGTGATATACCATCTTTATGCATTATGTATCAGGGACCTGAGCATCTGTGGATGTTGGTTTCCAAAAGGGGTACTAGATAAACACCCCTATGTATACTGAGGTATGACTATTCTACACTGTGAAGAATAGCACCCCAATCTTGTAAAATATTGCTGGTACATACACTGAACCTTTCCTAGGTAGTTCCAGTGCTCCTTCTTGACTCTGATTCTTTGTGGTCTACAATATGATGAGTAAACCTCATGATTATAGGCTCCTTGGCTAAAAGTGGATCTCTTGACAAGTGCAGTGTTATTTGGCAATCTGGGCTGATGCATCAGACTTTGTTTCTGGAAAGTAGTAGTGGGTAATGCCTTGCAGGCAGAAAAATATACTAATGCCAGAAATATGTAACTAATTCTAACAGAATGAATCATTAATCCTTCCAGAGTAGAAGAGGTCCAGTGTAGCCAACTGAATACCAAATGACCATTTGGTCTCCTGAGGGATGATACCCTATTGAAGACTCAGTATTGGCCTCTGTAGTTGGTGGGTTGGGCATCCAGGAGTAGAGATGGCCAGGTCAGTCATGGTAAGAATCCATACTACTGGTCCATGCACAGCTTCCAACCATGGTACCGTGGTCACTTCAGTCATGTGTACTTTGTGCTGTCATTGTGATGGCTAATTACAGGTGTACCAAAGCATTTTGTCTACTTGGTAGTTTAGTGCCTCCCTAAGAGTGACGCTCTCTGAAGTGCATTCATGTGCTGTATCCGTTATCAAGTTATTGCCTCTCAGCTTCAAATCCATTCCTTTTTAGGTATAATATTATTTAAGAGAAGTTTTAGGTTGATCAAATCATTGGGAATATAGTACAGGAAATTTCCATATACCCCTCACTCGGTTTCCCCTATTATTGTATCTCACATTAATATAGTACACTAGTCGCAATGAATAAACCAATACCAATCAATTATTATTAACTGAAGTCCATACTTGATTGAGATTTCCTTGACTTTTCTCTAATGTTCTTTTCTGTTTCATGATCCCATTCAGAATATTACATTTAATAATCAATTTTTAGACTTTCCTGTTTCAACAATTACTCAGACTTCCCTTGCTTTTGCTGACTTTCACAGTTTTGAGGAGTTCTTGTCAGTTATTGGGTAGAATGTTCCTCAACTGGAATTTGTCTGAAGTTTTTATCATGACTAAACTGGGATAATGTGCTCTGGCGAGGAAGACTACAGAGGGAAAGGACCATTCTCATCACATTTGTAAAAGCGTTATAGTCTCTCAACATGACTTATCACTGTTGACGTTAGCTTTGATCACCAGATTTGAGGTGGGATTTGTCAAGTTTCTGTACTGAAAAGTTACTCCTTATTTTTTCTCTTTCCATGTTCTCTGTCCTTGAGAGTAGAGGGTCTATATAAATTATTCAGAATTCTGCTGCATGGGAGATTTGTCTCTTCTCTTCTACTTATTAATTCATCCAATAACTTATTTATGTCAATGCAAACTCATAAATATTTATTTTACACTTTAAGTGATAATCCTATAGTACTTTTCTTATTTTGTTGCTTGTATTACTCTGCTTCTAGCCTTTTGGAGCACTTTCAGTTGCATCTGGATCCCAACATGTCTTCATTGTTGTCATTAAGCCACTGTTGGAGAGACTTATTTGTTTATTTAAATACTTTCTATCTTTCTGGTACTATGAATGCTCCAAGCCATCTTTTATATGCCTGCTTTGATTCTAGGATTAGTCATACCTCTGAAGATCCTTGATTTCATTTATTGGAGAATGATATCTTGAACCAAAATTTGAGTTTTGGTTGTGCTTATAACAGTCAAGGAGTCATAGTTTCTAGGTCCTTTTTGATAACAGATCAAGAGATATAAACATTTATACTAATCCATGTATACACACACACACACACACACACATACATCTTTCTTTTTGTTTGTTTTTATTTTTTTAATTTGTGCTATAGGGTATGTACACTTGCTAAAGACAGAGAGGGAAAGTGAGAAATCACCCTTCTTGAGGGAGATGATCACTCCACAATCTCTTCTCCTTTATTCTCTGCTCTGGATTTTAGACACACACATATATGCCCAGAGTGTTTTGTGGTTTTTTTTTTTTTTGAGAGATTTTCACTATAGGGTGCGTGTGCTTGCCAGACAGACAGAGAGAGACAGAGAGACAGAAAGTGAGAAATCACCTCCCCCCAGGGGGATGGTCATGCCACAATCCCTTCTCCTCCATTCTCCTCTCGGGATCTTGGGCACACACGCACACGTGCCCGGTGTGAGTTTTAAGCCACCGGGTCCGGAACGCGAACTGCAGTCAACTACGTGGGAGTCCAGCAACATAGCCATTACGCTAACTGCTGGTTCCCCAGAGTGTTTTTCAAGTCACTGCATCTGGGTCTTGAACTGCACTGTTGGTCATATAGGATCCAACTGCTTTAATCACTGTGCAACCTGCTGGCACAATATCTTTGTGTATAATCATGTATTTCTACAGTAAGTCAGATATGAGTTTATAGTGATGTCTTCAGTTCTAATATGTTACCACATGGAATATTTTATCCCTTTTCTTGCTTCTCAGTAACCTCTGACTACAACAGTAGAAAACCTGGCTCCCACAATTCATTTACTTAATTATCCAACTTTAGTATACATGTAAAGTGGTTTCAAAGTCATTAACTCATGCCCTTATGAAAAACAACTTTATCAGCAAGAGTACAGTGCTTGCAAACAGCTCTTGTTGCATTTCTTAAATGTAAGTTTATATAAAGTCTTACAGACTCAATTCATTGCAAAAGTTACAGACTCAATTCATTTCAAAGGTGACAGGTCAGCATCTTATTCTTAAAAATCTATTCTTTGTTATCCTGCATGTGATACTAGAATGAAACTCTTTAACTGTTTTCTCTTTGCCAGATGACATGATGTTAAGCTTTGTCAGTAGAGGGTACTAGAGGGACACTGGAGAAAAGCAGAAAGAGAAAGAAGCTTCTCTTCTGAATCCCAGTATGCTTTTCTTTGCTTGCTACTATGATTGCATGGTGGCCCACAGCATACAGGATGCCCAGTGATGCTCACCCTCCCACCAGATCATGCCAGGAAGGCCAGCTTCATGGATGCTTTACTGCCTCATACAAGATTTCATTCTCAGAAGGGATGTATAGAGCATTAGAGCATTAGCTCTGTTGATACAGTCTTGAATTCTTAATAGTTTTACAATTGTATACCATTCCTTATACCTAAAATCTAATGACACAATGGAGCAACCATGTGAGCCAGGGAGATAACCAGATTATAGTGTACACACACATACCCACATACACGCACAGGCTCAGGTATATAGGCATGGCAAGTGGTGGGCAGCATGAGAGGTAAGCAGTAGGGATGGCCATGTGTATACACACACAACTCTATGTGGAAAAGTCAGGGATTCTGAAGACCTTGAGAGGGTAGTCTGGGCTGAGACAGCAGCAACAGTAGCAGAAGAAACATGGTGGCAGCCATGGTCCTGGGAGAGAAAGAGTACTCTTCATAGATGCAATGCTGGGACCGGGTATGTGGCCAGGTCAGTGACAGAGCCTATCCCTGTGTTATTAGCATAAATATTAAATTTTTCATCTGATGACCAGGACAGGCATTTTCTATGTTCAGCCAGTAAACCTTTTCAGTAGATTATTTTTTAGTAAGTGAAAGCTGGTACATGGACATTACAATAAAGCATACTGGACACTTATTAATATTCTTTAAAGTTTAAACATCTCTAGTTTCAAAACCTGCTAATTTTTTAAAAGATAGTTTTGCTATTGTGCATGTGTGCTCGCTGGAGAGACAGAGAGAGAGAAATCATCACCGTAGAGGGCATGGCCACCCACAATACAATCTCTTCTCCTCCATTATCCTCTCAGGATTTGGGGCACACAAGCATACATGCCCAGCATGAGTTTTAAGATGCCAGGTCTGGGACTTGAACCATGGTTGACTACATGGGAGTCCAGCAATGTTATAATTATGCCATCTGCTGGTCTATTTCAAAAAAACTATCCACACGCTCAAAAGATAGGAATTAAATATAAAGATCATCACATTCAATGGAAAACAAAAAGGATTTTCATATGAAATTCCCAATGAACCAATTGTTAAGAAGAAAGGCAATATTTTCATTAATGTCTTGTCATTGAAGATACAGCAATATAATACATAACAGACATTTAGAATTATACACAAACCATAAAGTCATTCTTGGTTTCTCATAAAAACCACAAATTACAAGAGATGTCATAGAAAGCATTAAAATTCTATTATATAAACTTACATTTAAAATTAAATGAAGACAAACAAAAATGATTTCTACGAAGAGTTAAATATTTTTAGAAAATAATTTAGAATTAGATTTAGATGTATTAAATTTAGATGTACTAAAATTTTTATTTAAAAACAATGTCAGAAATGTATCCTGATGTTATCACAGCCTATAATATACTCTTAACAGCTCCATTAAGAGCTCATCAGCAGAAAGATCCTCCTCAATATTAAAAATTATTTCCAACTTTGCATCGCAAAGAGCTATTGACATTGCATTCAATTATAACATTGAAAATACATTTGCCAAGTTCTTATGGATTTACAGAAAAGAGAAGTAAAAATTATGATAAAACAGAATTTCACTCTATAATGAATTATTATTATTATATAAGACTGTGACACCCAGAATATTATTTTTGTAATATATAAATTTGTCATTATTCATGTATCACTATAACCCCTTTTATATTGTATAAATAACAAATTAACAATTTTATTTTTAATCGTAATTTTTTCCCTGTCATTTGGACAAGTTTTCCTGCATTTTCATTTTGCCATGTCCTCACAAATTATGTACCTAGCCCTGTCCACTGGTGCCCCCGAAGGTGGTTTCACAGAGTGTTTCATCAATACTTTAACCAGTAGTTTCCTGGTTCTCAGGCTTGGCTTATAGGACCTCAGCCAACTTGTCCCCAGTCCAATAAAACACCCACATTTTCAACAGTTAACTCTTAAGAAGGGTCCCTTTCTAAATCTGTTTCTTCCTTTATCTCCTGCCCCAGTATTAGAGGTATTGACAATTCCTTTTGTCTGTCTGTTTTTTATGTATTCTTTGGAGATTTTCCCACTTAGTAGTTAATATTCTGTTATTAGATAATAATTATTTTTTTAATTTCCAGATGGCACATGCACTGTAGAAAGACAATCAAAGAGAGAGAGAGAGGGAAGAAAGCACCTCCCAATGGATTTGGTCACACCACAATGCCATCTCTTTTTCTCCACCATGTCAGGATTTCGGGCACATGTGCACATGTGTTGAGCATGTTATTCAAACCACCAAGGCTGGAATCTGGTTCCCTTGACCATTTAGTTACAGAGCTAATCCAGTAACTCAGGATTTCTTCCCAGAAGTATGAGCTGAGGGGAGAAGCTTGTGCACTGGTGATAGAAAAAACGCAGAGCAATCTGCTGGTTTGGCTTATTTGGGTCTTCTGACTGGTCATGCTGAACCTAAAATGAACACTCTCCACCTTAGGATGGAAGATTACCTTGCCTATTTGATTTTATGAGCTGGTGAATCTAATAGAGCTCAGCCCGTAATAGGCGGTTCCAGAATCAGGGATATTTGATGCCTTGTGAATAGATTCTCCTCTTCTTCTAGGGTCCAGGAACATACCAGGAGCTGATTTGAAGAAGTCAAATAATTAAGGGAACAGCAGACAGGACTCCCACATGGCTGACAATGGTTCAAGTCCTTGACTCAGTGTCTTCAAACTCACCAGACATGTATATGCGTGTGTGTTTGTGTGTGTGTGTATGTGTGTGTGTATCCGACATTCCAGGAGGAGAATGGAGGAGAAGGGATTGTGGCATGGTCATTTCCCCTGGGGTGTGACTTTTCACTTTCCCTCTCACTGTCTCTGTCTCTCCCTCTCTCCGGTGAGTGCATGCAACCTAAAGCAAAAACCTCTTAGAAAATAAAGAAAAAAGTCATGTAATTTTTTGCTGTAGGTGATATGCCCTTGCTTTAGAACCTAGGTATTTCTGCTGTGATTTTCCATTGGAATTTTCCATAAATTCTATATGGCCTCTCTTCCTAGCACTCTACCCCTAATACCATAGGGTCTGTCAGGATTCATGATCCAGACACAAGGGCTGTTTACACTGCACCAGAGAGTTGCCGCAAAGCCATTTTCTGATATGAGTAGTGGAAGTTGGCAAGTTTTCAAGTCACCCATTGCAACAGACAAACTTTAGGGTAGCCCCCATATTCATTCTGTAGATATTTTCCCTTTGGTATAGTCAGGAACTAGGACTTGCTGCTAAAAGCAATAAATTACAGCAGATATGATGGGATATCACATCTTATTATTCATCCTTTGTATTTTTATTTTTTAAATTATTTTATTTATTTATTTATTATTATTATTATTATTATTTTAAGTTTACTATATGGCATGCGTGAGAGAGAAAACAAAAGAATAAGCCACCAGGTTCAGGATTCGAAACATAGTCTACCTGATAAGAGTCTTGCACGTTAACAACCAGGCTACCTGCTGGCCTATCCTTGGTATTTTTAATGGAACAAATAGAGTAATCGTAGCTTTGCTCACTTCCCATCTATTTTGCCTCATGTGCATGCTAGGTTCTGTTAAGCACCTTCTTAACTCTCTGCAGGTAGGGCCCTTCTGCTCTTTTAACTTTGTCATTCATTATTACAATTCTATTCTTCCTCGCTTCCGATGGCTAATATTCTCACTTGGCCCCTATTACCTTAAGGTTCTATTGTTTCCATTGCTTTCTGTGAGTCTATCTCTGTTATTGTCTCTCCTACTATTAGATATTGCTCAGAGGAGAGCCACTACTAGCATTGTCATCCCACTCTCCAATGTATGAATTGGGAGTTCACCCTTCTTTGGGATTGGATTATACTGGAGCATAAGCTCTGGCCCTGCATCTCAGCTCTCTCTTTCTTTCCTTAAGCCTCAGGACATGAGAATATTTTTGGTAAAATACCAGGAAGATCCTCCTACTGTTTTCACATAAAAATGTCCAATTGGAAATGAATGCTCCTGGCTTTTCCTTATCTTTTCCCAGAGCTTTAGTTTTAGCAATAGCTACCAGGTAAGTTGTCTTATAGTTAATACTTCCCCTGACTTTTTTCTTCTTATTCTTTTTGTTTCCAGAGGGTGCATGCACTCGTGGAGAAAGACAGAGAAAGAGAGGGAAATCTCCTCCTGGGGGCGGGGGAGGGGGGGGGAAGGCTATGCCATAATCTTTTCTCCTCCATTCTCCCCTCAGTATTTTTGGGCACATACACACCATCCACATGCTTGAAAAGCAATGTTTTTCAAGCCACTGGGTCTAGGACTCTAAACACTCAGTCAACCATGTGGAATCCAGCCATGTTAGCCTCCATGGCACCTGCCAGCCACACTTCCAACGTTTTCAAAGGTTTCATAGATCTTATCAGATATGAGTTGTCCTGAGATGCCTTGAGATGGCCAACCTTTTGGTTTGCCACCAGCAATGTACCAATCAGACATGGATAAGAGCCATGACAACAGGGGTATGACTTTGAGTGACCACAAATAAGGACTACAAGAAGCTACTGCCAGATATCTGTTCATAGTGCTTCCAGCAAATAAGGCAAAACTTCATTCATCAAAGGGGTTATTTGGACAAGGTATCACAGTATTATTAATGAAGTGTATGACATAGCAGTTAATATTTATGGTAATTAGTTACTTTATTTTCTCCTTCCTTCATATATAAAACTCAAATATGAATAAGTATGCATAGCAAGTTTCTGCTTGACAAACTAGAAAATTCTAGGTAGCTGGGAAAATAGACTATTTCTGAAAAAAAAAAAAAAACAACTATAGAATAGAGGGTTGGCCTCATGTGCAGGTAAGTAGATAATTTCTTTTATATTTTGAGTAATCCAGAAAAACTTTATGCCTCAAACTCTTTATTCCATTTCCCATTGTCCTCTCATCCCATAGTCTACAAAAGAAAAAAAAAAAAAAAAAAAAGATTGAGTACTTATATAACTTAGTACATGCACTAATCAGAGGTAAAACTCTCCCCTTCAAATTTCATATGCTAAAGGCCATTTTTTCCCCAGGAAAGGAAGAATAAAACCTAAAATAACAGCCAGATTAGGCTTCTTAAAATCTGCTATAAAAGCTTTCTCAAGGACAGTCCAAAGGGATAAGGCAGTCAAGTTGCCTCCTTTCTCCTGGGTTTGTGTTGCATGGGGAGTATAGGATTAGGATTTGTTCCCTGAACAAAACCAAATGGCAGGGCACAGAATGTAGACTCTGAGGTATCCTTTCTGTGTTCACATTCACATTCAGAGGTGCTGCAGCACCAGATAATCTCAAGCCATCTTTTACCTAATAGCCTACACATAAGGCATCCTTGGAAGACAGAAACACTATCCACCTTCAGAGGAGATGAGATGACTTTAGGAAGGAGTGCTTTTTTCAAAATGCCTTCTGGCTATTCGTATGTCACTCACTAAAGATGACATACGAATAGCCAGAAGGCATATGAAAAAATGCTCAACATCCCTCATCTTAAGGTAAATGCAGATCAAAATAACAATGAGAAACCACCTAACCCCAGTCAGAATAGCTAAGATTAAAAAAACCAAAAAATGAAAAGTGTTGGGGGGGCTGCTGAAAAGGGAACTCTCTTACACTGCTGGTGGAAATGTAAATTAGTTCAACCACTGTGGAGAACAATTTGGAGATTCCTCAAAAATCTACAAATAGAACTGCCATATGATCCAGTAATTCCATTTCTTGACATCTACCCAAAGGACAGAAGAATTTCTAATTGGAAAAGTGCTTGCACATCAATGTTTATTGTGGCGCTTTTCACAATTGCTAAGACATGGAACCAACCCAAATGCCCCTGTATAACTGAATGGATTGAAAAACTGTGGCGTATATACTCTATGGAATACTAGTCAGCCATTAAGAACAACAAAACCCTGGCTTTTGACAGAAAGTGGAAGAATATGGAAGATTTACTGCTGAGCGAAGCAAGCCAGGTTATGAAGGAGAATCACTGTATGTCCCCACTTAATATATACCGAATGTCTGCACTCTATAACTGAAACGGATGGGCTAAAGGATGTACAAACACAAGAGGTGGATGTGAATGCCAGATGTGGTGTGTGTGGAGGAGTGGGGCCTGGGGAAAACCATTTGGAGGAGGGGGTACGAAGACAGCATTGTTGAGACAGGGAGATAGTGTTATATTTTGATCAACTCAACTGGGGAGAAATGTTCACATATTGAAATGATCACCTTGTAAGCTAAATAATGTGATTGAATGTATTAAAAAATGTAAATAAAAAATAAATAAATAAAAAAGGAGTGCTTTTACTCCAACTTACTTCTTTTTTTTTTTTTATTTTTTTTATACAGAGCTGCGAGAGGAGGGAAAGGGGCCACGAGTCCAAAGATTTTAACAATAGGGAAAATAGATTCCATTCAAGGTTGTATCAAGTGTGGGTCTCGTGCAGTTCCGCAATTGTAGGTGAGTCTCCGTGGAATACAGTTTCAGAAAAGCGGTTCTGGTAAGCAGAGATGATTATCAGTTGATGCGGCACAGCAGCCATCTTCTGATTAGCGGGAATGGTGTTGTGGGGATCTGCAGTGTGAGTTATCCTCGGGTATCTGGCTTCCTTAAGAATGGTAGAGTAGTTTTTGTTTTTCCCTGAGGTAATGCAGGGCTGGTAACCATCATCTTCTCACTGTCCATAGGTAGAGAAAATCCTCCGCCTTGGCGCAGGTCCCAGGGGAGACGCGCTGAGCCCAGGAGGGCCCGCACAAGTCCCGCCGCCGGTCGCAGCCATGGCGCGGGGCCCGGGGGCCACTCCAACTTACTTCTGCTGCAGAGATTTTCCCAGTTCCCCTGAGTTAGTGTGATTTTTTGTGTCTTACTCAGATTGGACAAAGATGATTGTTTTTAATTAACCAGGGTAGGTTTCCAGGATGGAGACTTAAATAGGAATGGAGATATAGAAGCCATGCAGCACTGCGTTTTGAATTCCAACCACCTGATCCTAATTCTATGTTTTGAAGAAGCCTCATAGCCTCTGAGAGGTAGAGAACTGCTTTTTAGAAAGAGAGATCCCAAAAAATGTGGTTCTTTCTTTGCCCCTTCCCCTTTAGCAGGCAAGTATGAAAAACAGCTGTCACCATGAGGAGTCAAAAATAAGAGCCAGGACAGCAGACAGATGACAAAAATACAAGCACAATGAGGCAAGTGTGAGGTATCAGGAGGCTGTATTCTCTTTTCCTATTCATTGCATTTATAAATTTTAACCATTTAACACCTAAACTTTCCCCAGAATTCTTATTCCTGTGGTTAGCTTTTTATTTGCCAATATAATTTACACATGTATATGGTAAATGACTGTGGAAGGTTGACCAGATGGTTTGATGACTTCATTTACTCTGTCTTTGGGAAAGTTATTGAAAGAAATTCCAGCTACTCATTCTCCTACAGGCAGGAGTGAGCAGTGATTGCTTCTGAAAATGAAAAGATGAACATACTTATTGTGTGCCTGGAAGCTCTGGTGAACATAGAGGCATTTTCCGCTCCACCATTTTATTTGAAAACATAAGGAATTAATTGTACACCTTGTTGAGGGAAAAAGGCACATTGTATATTCCAAGTATCGAGATCTTTATTTTAAGATTAGGATATGCAGCCAACATGGAGAAAATATTTTCAAGATGTGAAAAAAAATCCTAAGGACTCTAGCTCCTTGGAACTTGATATTATTCAGCACCTGCATAGCTTCATATCTCTGTAGAGTAAAAGTGTCTACAGTTTCTTAAAGACCATAACCTAGACATACTCCCCAATCTATAATTAAACATGAGTTCTTCTGAAAGATACAGAAATAAAGCAGGGAAGAAGACTTAAGGACTCTTCCCTGGAGTTTCAAAATATTTCCAGATACTAGAGCATTAAAGAATAATTTCCTCCTTGGGATTTTCCAGGCTTCTCAATCTGACAGGCAGGGACACTGCTTTGCATTTCATTCACGCTGGACCCAATGTGAATCAAACATGCAGACTGGCCTTCTCTATCTGTGCAGGAGAATTCAGACAATGAAGAAATATCAAATGGGAGAGTTGATGGGTCACTTACAGTCACACCTGGACTCTTATCTATTCCTGACTCTTAGCTGTGTGCTCTCTCAGAGCCTCAGTTACCATATTTGTAAAATGGAGTTGAAATATTCATTTGAGATGGATATAGTGATAAATAACGAGGTGGTGCAGAGATAGAATGCAATGCTCTGGAAGGCTGGCCCACTTGAGAAACTTCTGGATTCATGTGCTGAGACCTCCCTGAGTACGTGGGGCATACACATGCCCATGATTCAGGGCTGGTTGAGGCTGTGGTGCCAAGATCCTGTTTAGGGTGCTGTTTCTCTGTCACTCTT
>NW_006159436.1:3376050-3379467 GCF_000334495.1 Tupaia belangeri chinensis | reverse complement strand
TCTTTCCCAATCTCTCTTGCTCATGAAGAAATAAATCAGTAAATTTAACAAAAAGAATGATAGACTCCTCATACAAGAGAGACATTTAATAGATGTGTGGGTAGTTAGGTCTATGTGAGTACTACTCTCTTGTTCATCCTCACACTTTCCACAGTGCCTGGCATGTAGTAGATACTCAAAGTATTTGTACAATAAATGAATCAGATCAATCCTTTCCTATGTCCCATTACAGTCCTTCTATCAGCTAGGTTAAATGTTTTTTCCTGTTGAGAAGGACTCCATTGTCTTATCAGGAGAAACTGTAGTCAACTCTCAGTTTCTAGATCTATGTATTCTCTACCTTACTGATGGAAATGCAAACGGACACAACCACTTTGGAGAACAATTTGGAAAACAAATCTAACAAAGTTGAATGTAGAGGTGCACCTTGAAATCTAGCAACTCCATTCCAGGTATATATCCCCAAGAACATACCTTTGTATATGAGGCAATGTATATGTAAATATTCATGCTTGTAATAGCAAACAATGAAAAACAACCTAAGTGTCAAACAACTAAAGAATCAATATACTGAATGTCAGCACTCTGTGGCAGAAACTGAAATACTGGAAGGTATACAAGCAGGAGGGCAACTATAGATACTAGAGACAGTAAAGTAGGCAGTGGATAGTAGGGAGAAGGAAGGAGGAAATTTGGGGAAAATATTTAAGAGACACAAAACTGAAAAGTTATCTGTGGATGATAGCACATACAGTAATATCTTTGACTGGACTAATACACACTGTATTCATGCTGAGAAAAGCCATTTTGCACCCTGTAAAGATATACAGTGATAATGTAAATAAATTTTTAAAGTATCAATGTATTTTGTATATTCTTCATATATTTTACAAATAAGAAAATTAATAAGAAAATGAGCAGTAATGCAACTAGATTCACACAGAAATTTCTTGGATTCATATCCCAGAGCCTCCCTCTTTACTTTGCATACATGTGTGCCCATGATTTGGGAGACTCATGGGGCTGAGGATAAATGGTGGTTTGAGGATCCTGTAGAAGTACTTGTCTCTCTCTCTCTCATGAAAATAAAAAAAAAAGAAAAACAAAAATTAAACACCAAAAACTCTAGAAGCCAGTATGTATGACTCTCATGTATACAATCTTGAGCAAAAATTGCTATTTTCAAAAGAATACAGATACACTAACCTATGGATATACATGCACGTACATGCACACACACACATGTATAACAGTAACTCAAATTGCTTAGGAATATAAACATGTATAATCTGCATATAAATAAATGCAAGAAACAATGAATTTTATATTCAGAAGAGTAATTACCTCTGAGACAAGAAAGTGGGTTGAAATCAGGCAAGATGAAACAGGAAAATTTAACAGAGGGAAGTACTGATGTTTAGTGTTTTAGAAGGTAGTGAGTATAAACGTGCTTAATGTATACTCTTTGCATGTATCCTAAAAAATGAAAATATAACTATAAAAAGAATCTTATCCTGTAAGAGCTAGAGAAATTCCTACAGAACTTGTTTACCTCTCATTCTACAGTTAAACAATCCAAAGCCCAGAGAAGTGAAGTGATTTATCTAAAGGTACAGAGTCAGCTGGTGAAGTGCTAGAATTAGAATCCACATTTTCTAGGTCTGGTCCTAAGGTTTTATGCTGCTCATTTTAGTTATGTTTGGTTCAGTTTACTTTTTCCTTCTGAAAAGATAGAAGCTGAGCATAGATGTTGGTGTGACTTGGAAACATAGCAGGTAAGCTCCAAAAAAGGTGCAGATAATGAACTCAATGAAGTTGGGTGGAGAAAATGTTCTTGAGTAGTTGTTAAGCAGCTTCTCCAAATGCTTCACATTTCCCAGCTTAGAAATATTGTAGGGCATAGAAAAGATCACAAAGACTCTAATTTTCACTCCAAGTCCTTGGAGAAATAGGTCAGTATAAGGTCAATCTGGTTTCACTATTAAGACATTCAAACCTTTGGTGAGTTTAAAGGCTTATGTTCTCCAAATTCTCTAAGTAGGAGAGTTCATAGGTAATGATTTCAGGACTCTGTAGAAATAGCAGCATATTTGCAAAAAGTTTATGAATAATCTAATGAAGACCCTAATTGTTTTATATAAAAAGATGAAAACTATATCCTAAATAAGGGTAATATCAATGCCGCTTTAGATATCTTATATCAACACTCACATACATTGTACCATAAATTATGCTTTTAGGTTCTTCTAAATTTCAGTACAGATCTGGTAGGTTCAGTTTGCTTTATTTATAATGACAATTCATAGAGGTATTAGAAATTTATTCCTCCTTTTATACAGGAGGATCCAAACAATTCATGGAAAATGTGCATTATAAAATGTTATGCATAGATTTCTAATTTCTTTTCACCAAAATAAACTTGTACAAACTTTTCATAACATATCTTAAAAGTCTGGTATGAGGCAATTAAAGGTATGAGGTATCAGTTTATAAAGAGCCCCTATCAGGACAATATGGATTCTGATACAATTGAAACAGGAAAAAAATGTTACATTTATGACAAAGCTTGAGAAGAATGATAAAATCACTGATGCTTTATGAAAACTTTATGAAGATAATGCCTCAAAGAAATCAATATTTTATAAATGTATACCTTGTTTTATGGAGGAACAAGATGATGTTGAAGATGATTATTGTGTGGTAGACCATCCACATCAATTTGCGAGGAAGAAATTAAGCTCATTCATGCCCTAATTGGAGAGAACTGACAGTTGGAAACAAGAGCAAACACCATAAACATCTCAGAATTGTGTCATCGGCGTCTGCCGGCAAGCTTAAGAGCAACATCTCTCTGGATGGTAATACTGTTGGCATTCTCCCTGGGACTTGGTCCTGTGGGAGGAAAAGTTTCAGAAAGGAGAAAGATGCAGAAGCAAAGATGCAGGTGAACAAAGACAAGCTGTGCTATTCAGTCATGCTGAGCTTCTTTATTTATACATTTTACCAGGCACAGTGAACTGTTTTGCAAGTTTTCAAGGATGCAGTTGAAGTTCTATAGTTAAAAGATAAACTCCTTAGAGTATACGTTTTCTGGTCTTATTACTATCATGTGTGATCCTGTTATGCATCATAGGTCAAACTAGAGTACTTGTCTTTAAATGTGCTATTCCTCTGCAGCTTTGAGGAAGGCTGAGTATACGTCAAAGAGGATACTGTGTAAGTCATAAACATTATATAGTACAGGCATCACATGACCTAGCCAGAATCAGAATGTTTCCTGTGCTCCACAGATGTTTCCATGGCCCCTAACTTCTAAGGTATGTGTCAGCCAGCTTGAATGAATAGCTGCTTCGTATCGCCAGGGTGCATACCCTCACACATCCCTTTTTCTTGTTTTAAGAGCCAACATGACTCTTT
>NW_006159436.1:3367108-3376019 GCF_000334495.1 Tupaia belangeri chinensis | reverse complement strand
AGGAGGGGGCTAACACCATGAGATGCATATGGGTAACATGAATACAACAACAAGTGCTTAAGAGATAAGGGAGTATATGATGGAAGGAACAGGAACATGTATATCAGGATGCAACAAAGTATCATAGAGTTTTCAGTAAGTTTTGCACACATGAAAGAAACAAATTTTCAGGGTTTGGTTCCTTGTCAGCATTTTTTAGACATTATTGAACAAAGCCTTGATATCTCCCCAAGTGCTGATGTTAGCTTCAGCTGGCTTCTTTTGTCTCTTGTTCTTCTTGTCCTATTGTTGATTCTGAATCCTCAGCTGGAAGTTCGGGATTGGGTCCTTCAGCATCTGATGCCAGCTCATGGTGTACAGGTTGTATGCACCAAGAGGAGATCCAAAATGGACCTGTAGGAGTAAGCACAGAGAGAAATCTTCCCCAGGTTATTAGAGGAGCTGGACCTTGCCAGGTTAGATCTGGTGGCATTTAAAAAAAAAAAAAAAGACTTTTGCTTGGGGATGTTTTTGTGGTGCTAAGTACACTCCACTGATGCAATTTGAATCAAAAGTCAGATTTAGATGATTCAATTTAAATATGGTTGAAGAAATGTGGCAGCATGAGTAGAAAGGGGCCCTAGATTCCCCATATTTTGTTTTAAAAACATGGAGAGGGTTTGTTTTATCAACAAACTTTAAACTAGTAAATTAGGTCTATTTAGACTGTGTTTCAGCAACAAATAGTGTGGTCCATTGTTGTATGGCCACCTCAGATATCATCTGTCATATATACATCTTTTCATGAAAACTTTCTTTATAATTCCCTCTCTGACCTTCTTCAATATAACTCAAACCTTTTGTGACATGCTTTATTTCTTCATTATTTGTCCCCTAACTTTTTTTCATTCTAGAAGAATCCAGTCATTTTACTTTAGGACAAAATTTTGTCATATAAAACTACTTCAATATTGAAATATTCTCTTCCTTTTTAGCCTTTTTCACCACAAATACATCTTCATACCTATATCTTTCTTTCAACCTCTCTTTCCTACTTACTGTTTCCTTTCTATCTTGCTTCTCTTTCTTTATAAATTTGTCTTTGGAGATAGTTAACTCTGATTAATTAGATAAGGAAGGTATTTTGTTTGTCATTTTAAGGATTAGAACCAAACATTGTTATTGATAATAGTTTAAGATTTTAATAATTTGAAAAGATCTTTTAGAAGATGTCAAGCAAAGCAATTGACCATGAACAAAAATCTCCAAGCACCCTAGGAATGAAAAAGGGTCCACTCAGTGTCTGTCAGCAGCAAACAGAGTTGTTAGGCTGTTATCAGGGCTACAAGGTCAGTAAGAGTCTCTAAGTTGCTATAGGGACTGACTGTAAGGTCACCACAGGCTGTATGTGTGTTTTTAAGTTTTAAGCATGCCTATTTTTTAGAGGTCCTGATAGTTGACTATTTACTAAGGAGATCTTTCCCGGTAAACTTAAAGAAACATCCTCTTGGCTAATTAAATCAATGCCAATATCGGCAGACTACCAATGGCACCTATCATCAAACACTTGCTCCCAAATTGTATATTGAGCAGGAATATCTACCATTTTTACCAATAATTTCCAGTCATTGGGTGTTAGATCATAGTTTGCTGCTATGCTTTCTATCATCCCTGTAACATAGTGAGTGCTGGGTCCATATTCGCTAGTGGCTCTTTTTAGTTCCTTGTAAATGGAGTATGGTAGGGATTCATCTCTTACTCTCGCCTTCTCAGGTCTTACTACTGGGCAGATGGACAATACTGATTGGTCCCCATCTTGGAGAGCATCCTCTATTCAATCCTACATACATCCCTTAGGTCCAACATTCTCTATGGCCTTAAATGGAGGAAGAGGAGTAAGTGGTGCAAAAAGAGAGGTGGTAGCAGATGTAAGGGGAGTGGATAAAGGAGGAGGAGAAGAGGGAGGACAAGGAGGAATGGAAAGACAGGGAGCTGATTCTTTTTTTTCTAGGGATAATTTTCTTTTTAAAATAGGTGTAGGAGGAGTTCCAAATAGATGTATAGCATCACAACACAAATGCCAAGCATGTAGGACCGCAATAGGAGTACAAGGCTCTCCATGTTGGCAGGTGGTGATTTTGTCCTAGTCTTTAATCTTAAGGGAGCCCTTTTCGGGGTACCAAGAGCAGGATATATCAATTTCATGTAACATCCAAGATATAGTTTTTGAGGGAACAGAATGCTCTGCTTTTGCTAGCAAAAAAAATGGAGTTCACTCGTATGACCTGCTCTCTCGGGAGAAAGTCAATTATACATATTGAGATCCCAGGATCTCTGTAGAGATGTATGGCATGCCTGTAGCCCTATTCTTTTTTTTTTTTTGGAGAGTTTGTTTTTTTTTTTTTTTTCGCTATAGGGCGCACCAGACAGACAGACAGAAAGCGAGAAATCACCCCTCAGGGGGGTGGTCATGCCGCAATCCCTTCTCCTCCATTCTCCTCTCGGGATCCTGGGCACGCACGCACATGCGCCCGGTGTGAGTTTAAGCCACCAGGTCCGGGACGTGAACCGCGGTCGACTACGTGGGAGTCCAGCAACATAGCCATTACGCTAACTGATGGATCCCTGTAGCCCTGTTCTTGAGCCTGGGTCTCAATATATTGACATTCTGAATTCTAGCCACTTACTTCTTTGCCAGTTTATAATAACAATTATTTCATCCTTCACTTTTGGGATCAAACACCAGTAAAGCTTCCTTAAAGCTATTTAAAGCAAGAGCAAGAGTTGCTCAGGAGAAAGCTAATTCCTCATACTGAGATCCCAGAATCTCCATAAAGATGTATAACCTGACTGGTGAACTTCTCTGGAAGTTGAACCTGTAGTCCTATTCTCAGGCACAGGCCTCAATATGTTAGTGTTCTGTATGCTAGCCACCTGCTTTTTTGCCAGTTTAGAAAAGCAATTAATGCTCTATTAATATTAGCCAAAAATGGAGTAAACAAAGGCTGAGAATTTCAACAGCCTTGTGGGAGGCAAAGTATTCTAATGTTAAATTATCTCCTTGTTGCTCCAAACAGAGGAGCATGTCTCTTTTCCTTTATGAACCTTCTTGAGAATTTTTAGCTCAGCTGAAGTGAAAGTGAAAGTAGTGATAGTATGAAGGAATTTGGAACCAAACCACCAGGGGCAGAGAGGCCACCCCATCATTTACTTACCACTTGAAGTGGTGATGGAACTTGTGTTAACTTCGCTGTGTGAAGGACTCAGGCAAAGACAAACAAAGGGGATAGTCTCTTCAAAAAGAGAAGAAATTGAGCATCCACCTGGCCACATCCCTGGAGAAACTAAGGATTCTCTTGGCTCTGGTAATTGGTTATAAATCTGCCACCAGATCAAAAGTTCAGGGACAGTACAGGACCACCAATGTCTGATTTTATTGTATACCCGTATGAGATCTCCACAGATAAGGACTCACTCAGACACTGTAGGAACAAGGCTGTAGAGTCACAAACACTTTCATTCACTCTCTCAAACAACTAGCCTAGAGTCATGATGAGTCCGTGAGTCAAAAGATCCAGGTGCTCCAGGAATCAATCCCAGGTTTCAGCACTAGTCTGTGGGGGTCTCCTGGCAAGCTTAAGAGAAACATATCTATGGATGGTACTACTGCTGGTATTCTCCCCAGGACTTTGTCCTGTGGGAAGGAAAGTTAGAAAAAAGAGAAAGACACTGAAACAAAGAAGCAGGTGAACACAGACAAGCTGTGCTGCTCAGTCATGCTGAATTTCTTTATTTATACATTTTACCAGGCACAGTGAACTGTTTTGCAAGCTTTCAAGGATGCAGTTAAAGTTCTACAGTTAGAGATAAGTACTTCAGTGTATACGTTTTCTGGTCTTGTTCCTATCATGTGTGATCCTGTTATGCATCATAGGTCAAGCCAGATTACTTGTCTGTAAATGTGCTGTTCCTCTGTAACTTCGAGGAAGGTTGTCTGAGCATACATAAAAGAGGATAATGTGTAAGCCATAAGCATTGCATAGGACAGGCATAGCATGACCTAGCCAGGGTCAGGATGTTTCCCAAGTCCCATAGATGTTTCCACAGAGTCCCTAGCTTCTAAGGTATGTGTCAGCCAGTTTGAGGGAGTAACTGTTTTATACTTCCAGGCTGCATACCCTCACACTGACTTAAGAATTAAAATTGAGTGAAAAATTAAAATTGAGCAAGCTTTCTGCTCACTGGGTGCCAAAACTATTTTACTCATATCACCTTCAGATAAAAACAGAGCTTTAAATAGAGATTTTATTTAAATTTTGTTTCATTTTTAAATTTTATTTTATGGTTTGTTATTTACATTCAATCATTGTACATATCTATAGCACACAATGTGTTTTAAGGCATGCATACAGTATGTAAATAAAAATAATCACCATAAGCATCATTCTCAACAGTAAGTCCCACAGTCTTGTATCTGATAAGATTTTTTTCCCTGAACCCCTTTCATCCACTCTCCACCGTCCACTCCCCTCCCACACAGTTTCTAGTATCTACACTTGTTTTTCCCAGCACCATATCTTCAGATCATTCCATTTCTGCCATAGAATGCAGACATTTGGGATATATTGAGCAAGGACATACAGTGTTTCTTCTTCATAGTCTGTTTTACTTCATTTAACATTAGATTTTCTGCATTCTTCCATTTTAGGCCAAATGGCAGAGTCTCATAGTTCCTTATGGCAGAGTCATATTCCATAGTATATATAGTACCACAGTTTTTCAATCCATTTATCAATTCTAGGCATTTAGTTTGATTCCATATTTTAGCAATTGTGAATAATGTTGCAACAAACAGGGATATACAGGTGTCTTTCTAACTGAGTGTCTTCCTGTAAATATCAAGTAGTGGGATTACTGGATCATATGCCAGTTTTATTTGTGGTTTTTGAGGAACCTCCATATTGTTTTCCATAGTGGCTGTACCAATCTACATTTTCACCAGAAATACAGGATTGTTCCCTTTTCACGACAGCCTCACCAGCACATGTCATCCTTTATTTTCTTTATGAAAGGAACTTTTAAACAAGTGGTATCAAGATCATGAAGCATTTCTTTCAAAAACTGTAATGGTATGTGGTGGATGGCTTTACCAGTATTATCCTGGAGACAAAGCATAGTCAAAGCAATGGCTACCAAAAGGTGGAAGTGGTCTAGTCAAACAAAAGCAGATAAGTCAAGAGCAAAGGTCATGGTAACAATGTTTTTGAATGCTCATAGCATTTCACTTATTGATTTTTTGGGTGGTCAGAGAATAATAATATCTGCTTATTATGAGTGTTTTGAGAAAGCTAGCTGACATTTTAGCAAAAAAGAAAAGAGGAAAAAAAAAAAAACAGGGAGTTCTTCACCATAATAGTCCTGCTCATTTCCTTTCATCAAATAGGGTGATTCTGTGAATGTTTAAATGAAAAATCATTAAGCATCCACCTTATAGTCCTGATTTGACTCTTTTTTTCACATTTTTTCTTTTGTGCTTGTTTTCTAAACTTAAAAAATAATCTTTAACATGCTCTCATTTTTTTTTTCAATTAATAGTGTAAAAGACTACATTCCTGGTTAGAATCTCAGGACCTTCAGTTTTTTAGAGATGGGCTAAATGGCCAGTATTATCACTTACAAAAGGATCTTGAAATTAATAAAAATTTATATTGAGAAATAAGGCTTATATATTCTTTTTAATTAGTTCATCTTTTTTTTTCTTTAAAAAATTGCTATAGGGTGCATACTCTCCTGGAGAGAGACAGAGAAGAAGAAAAGTAACAAATCACCCTCCAGTGGGGATGGCCATGATGCAACCTCCTCTCCTTCATTTCTCCTGTTGGAATTTTGGGCACCTACATACACAACTGGCATGTTCTTAAAGCCATGTGGGACCCAGCCACCTTAACCACTATGGCACTAGCTGGCCCCTAAATTTGTATGTTTCAATTCCATTTTTCCCCTTATATGTTTCTAGAACTTTCTGGTCTTTTAAGCCAATAACTTTTTTTTCAGTTTTTGCTACAGAGCATATGTACTCACCAGAGAGAGAAAATGAGAAATCGCCCTCCACCACAAGGAAGATAGTCATAGCCATGTCACAATCCTTTCTCCACTCTTTTCTTAGGATTTCAGAGAGAGGCACTCCTAATAGAGTCCTCACAATGCTATCCACCTCCTGTCTCAGCACACACACACACACACACAATCAGCACGATTCTCAAGCTGCCAGGTCCAGGACTCGACGTGTAAATCTGGCCACATATGATCCATAATCTTAACCTCCGTGTGACCATCTGGCCCTTAATCCAACATTTTTAACACATACTTTTCTGTGTCATGTTTACTGTAGAGACCTGAAGTACCTTGGATCCTTGATATGGAAAAATTAGGAGTTTCTCTATTAAATCCGTCCTCCCATCTCTTGTGGGGTTGAGCATCTCCATGTTATGTAGCTATATGTCTGTCATGGCAACATCACGCCACAGCACCTCAGACCAGAGCACTGACTTTGACCCAGTTTCACACCCTGCTCCTTCCTTTAACCACAGTAGGATTCAGTCCAAGGATCAGGCACATCTGATTTCATCTTCCCTACTCTCCCCTCTTACTATTGTTAAAAATTCCTATATCATTTAGACTTGGTCTTTTTGAAGACTATAACTCTCTTTTCCATTTCTTCCTTTACCAAATATTCTCAGGTGAATCAACACCCATATTGGATTTTTCTCAAAAACCTTCTCTGAGGGGCCACCTGGTGGTGCAGACGTTACACAATAGAAATCACATGGGAAAAACCCTGGGTCTGTGTCTTGGGACTTCTCTGAACACACTAGGTTTGCATACACATGTGTGCCAGGTTGGCTGAGATGGAGGTGAATTGCATTGTGAAGACTCTGTTAGAGGTACCTCTCTCACTCTCTCTTTTTTTTTTTTTTTCCTGTTTTTGGAGAGGTTTTTGCTATAGGGTGCGCACGCTTGCCAGACAGACAGAGAGAGCCAGAGAGACAGAAAGCAAGAAATCACCCGCCAAGGGAGATGGCCATGCTGCAATCCCTTCTCCTCCGTTCTCCTCTCAAGATCTTGGGCATGCATGCACACGTGCCTGGTGTGAGTTTTAAGCCACAGGGTCTGGGATGTGAACCAGAGTCGACTACATGGGAGTCCAACGACATAGCCATTATGCTAGCTGCTGGTCCCATGGTACCTCTCTCTTTTTTTTTTTTTTCCCTCTTGCTCTCTGTGGAAATTTTTTTTAAAACTTTAGAAGAAATTTGTTTTTATTGGAATTTTATCCAGGATTATTCCACAAGCAGGATATGGTTAGCAGATCTACTAATTGGCCCACAGCCTTCCTATCCAGCTGCAAAAAACATTACCACTGTATGCCTGTATCTGATGAAGCAGTAGATGAGAGCATTTTGAAGATTATTTTGCAAGCTAGGGTAAAATTCATACCTTCCCATAGTCTTGTCTCTTTTAGGCTGAGAACCCAAGCTAGTTGCATTGTTACTGTGCCAAGGTAAGCTGATATGTCTTGCTTCCCTTTGCCATGTCAAACAGATTCTTGTGGAGAAGAGAGTTTGTAATATAAGGGGGGATGAGAGGAAATTTAAAAATCATGAAAGCTTGAGTGAGGCCTCCTAGGTTCCACAGGCAGGAGGGCAGGATGAGGAAGACAGAACAACTGGCACCATGGCAAGACTCTTGGCTGAGAGACATAAAAGTCTTTTCAAGAAAGGATTTGGGCCAGCACATGACCAGGTGGTCAAGGTGGCTGGATCCCACATGACCAACTGCATAGTTTGGGTCCTATACCCAAAATCCCAAAAGGAGGGAGAGATGAAGGAGAGTGGATTGAGGTGTGACCACTCCCCATGTGGGATGTTTTTATTCTCTTCCTCTCTTCTCTCTCTGTATTTCTTTCTGTCTCTTCCTTGTAGTGAAAGCACCCTCTGGTATGTTTAAAAAGAGAAAAAGAAAACAAAATAGCAAGGTGAAAAAAAAGCACTCAGGTCTATTTTCTTGGCTGTTTCCACATTTACAAAATTGGCCACAGTGGCAGAACAGAACTAATCTAACCAAAAGCAAAGCCTGAATGGCAAGCCATAAGGGCCATTTGGATGTAGTTCATGTCTACCAAAGGCCTTAAGTTTTATTTCGATGTTATCCTCAGATGAGGTTATACAAAGGGTTCTAAGAAAACACAAAAATTATTGAAAGGAGATGCTCATCATATGATTGTTATTTCATTCTGTATTTCATACTTCATTTTGCTTTACTTGATAAGTTAATAATTTTACTAAGTCTTAAAAGTTTTTGTGAATAGTTTAATTATATATTATTATCATGTTAGAACTTGTATTTGTTAAATATAAAGTGTAAAATATATTTCAGCTTCTATAGCCCTGTTTTATAATTTATTTTAAAATATACCTTAGAAATATATAGTTTATATATTTCAAATATACTTAGATTTTATAAAAATAAATTAATATTTTAAACATGCCTAAGCAAATGGTGAATTGGTGTTTTTCTAGCCACAGAAGGGTCAAAAGGCAAGCCTACATCTTCAAGTTCTTCCTTTTAGCTGAATTTTCCTTCAGAAAAGTTGAAAGACACAATTGCAGCACTCAAAAATGAGTTGAAAGAGTGATTCTTTAGTCTTTCTAGTACAATTACATTTACTTAATTTGCAAACCAAATACCAAAAAAAAGGCATAACATAGAGCCTTGAAATTTTATCTGGGCATTGGTGACAGAGGACACAGCCTGAAGGAAATGCTTTTTCAGAAATAAGTGAATAATCAGACCAAACAACAGCGCTGAAATTGAACGACAGAGGGAGGGAGGGTGGGCTGGAGAGAGGGAGTGAGAGAAAGAGAAAGAGAGA
>NW_006159436.1:3342393-3367063 GCF_000334495.1 Tupaia belangeri chinensis | reverse complement strand
GAAAGAGAAAAAAAGAAAAAAGAGAAAGATAAAGGTAAAGGCAAAGACAGGCAAAGAGGTGGGGGAATAACACAAGGAAGAGAAAGGGAAGAAAGAAAGAAGAAAGAAAAGAAAAGACGAAAGAAAGAGGAAAGAAAGGAAGAGAAGAATGGAAGAAAAAGGAAGGAAGGAAAGGAGAGAGAGAAGGAAGGAGATTGTGTTTCTCTCACATATTTGGGACTTTGAACTTCACATTTAGAGTGTAGCTGTTGACAAAGCCTTTTCCTATTGGTGCAAGTTGGTGCCTGTAAATTCCTTTCAAGTAAAACCACAGTTATATTCTCAGAAAACACTATTCAGAGATTTCTCACATGGCCAAGGGGCATACACAGATTTACCTAATTGGAAAATTTAAGAGATCAGAAGAGTTCAGGGGTTCCACGATATCCCTGGGCAGTGTAGGTCATGCCAGAAATCAGACAATTTCTGCCAAAGGCTACGTCCGTGTTCTCCTCCCAGAGGCAAACTTCCTACCATCTCCTCAGCAAAGCCCTTCCTGACAATGCACAGCTGCCAGTCTTCCCCCAAAACCCCCAGGCCATGACTATTTTAGCCCTCACCATGCTATGCCATATCACCAGGCTCCCTCACCAGAATGAAAAAATAAAGGGGTTTTGTGCAATTATTTCTGGAGGGAGTGAGGGAGGATGGTGCTCAAGACTGAGCAGACTAATGACAAATAGTATGTCTATACCTCTGTTCATACTTCAAATTCCTGAAAAACACTTCTGGAAGGTTCTAGGAAGTGTCATAGTTGTGATTTGTGTACTAGCTCTTCTGGCTACAGGCTAGCATGCCCCTGACCCCTGACTTTAAGCTGTACTAGAGACTGCAATGCACAAATGATGATGGGATGGGATGCTGAGGGCCCATATCCAAGTTGTTTGACCCCAATAGCACAACTGCCGATTTCCCTTGGTGACATAAGCCATCCCAACCCTGTATACATTTTTAAAGTCGCTGTCCTCATTTCCTTTCCTTCTTGAATCTGTTGATGGTGTTATTGCCAGGATCTTGCCATATCGTAGAAATTTGGGTACAATGGTTCTAATTTTGGATCACTTTTCACTGCATACTCCTCAGTTGAGCTGCAAAACAAGCAGAGTGTCAGAACTATGTCACAATCACTCCAATCTCTAGCCTGTGGTCTAAATTAGAGTGCCTCAAAACTGTTCAAAATAATCTTTCGGGCCTCTTGAAAACTGAGTCCCTCTCTTTACAGATCTCAGCACATTACCTCACAGGCTCATACCTGCCTAGGATAGGAGTTCAAACTGTGGGTGCAACTCCTCTACACCAAGGTGGTATTTAACAAGGGTTTATAAAACTACTTGGTGACTTGCATTCATCTCAGACAGTCCTGGCAATGTTTTGCTTACTGTTGGCCTAAAGGTTGTATCTGTACCCTATTTGGGTATAAAGGAGTGGGCCAGATAAGGTCACAGCAATCAATCTCAGTACATGTTCCTCCACAGGAGGATTTCTTGACAGCCCCTGATCGCCATTTATTCTGGTGTGTGGTTCTTGGTGCCCACTGTACATAAGAAAATCCTGTGGAGCTCAGAAAACTAGACTCTCAAGTCTTACCTCCAAACAATTAATTTCCATTCATCTGAGGTGAGTCGTGGGTGTTAGCATTCTTCAGAGTTCCCTGGGTGACCTTCCTGCACCAAGGATTCTTGGCACTGCCTCAGAGCAAACACAAAACATTTTAACACACATCTGACTCTGAGGACAATTCATGCAACTTATTTGATTATTTTTACTCTTAACACTTTTCCAAAGTATAGATATTTTAATTTTGAAAGTTTCAATGTTCATTGTAGCCATTCAAACAATGAGGATGCACTTAATAATAAGGTACAAATAATTTCTCTTACTGTAAGCCCACCCCCTCAACCCAGGAACAAATGCTAAAATGTAGTATTATTCTTTCAAACCTTTCTCTACATTCAGGAAAATTATACTCCCATGTGTACACATGCAGTTGGCATGGTAATAATAAACTTATTATCTTTCTTTCTTACCTTGCCTTGTCTTGAACGTGACCAATCCTCTATTCACTAGAGACTTAAGTTTGCTTTGGTCCCTGTGTAGAATCTGCCAGGAAGAAGAAAATTTCTGTGTGAATATACAGCATGATGGGAGACACTGGGAGGCTGCTGGCCTGGCACAA
Source organism: Tupaia belangeri chinensis (assembly GCF_000334495.1). Taxonomy (NCBI): domain Eukaryota; kingdom Metazoa; phylum Chordata; class Mammalia; order Scandentia; family Tupaiidae; genus Tupaia; species Tupaia belangeri. Next base: position 3,364,848 of record NW_006159436.1, on the reverse strand, counting down.
GCTAGAAACTGGGCAGGCAGGTGACCAAGTGATCGTAGTGTAGACTGTAGACTCAATAGCACAGGAGGAACCAATTACACTTGCTGATTCAGTAAGTGATTTTTTAAATAATATTTTATTTAACTTTATTTATTGATTTATTTTAATTTGACCAGAAAGTTGCACAGAAGGAGAGAGGGAGAGAAAGGGAAAGTGAGAAAGCAAGTTACCAGGTCTGGGACTTGAACTGCGGTCACCCATGTGAAAGTCTAGTGTCCTTAACCACCACACCATCTGCTGGTCCCATTGTTTTGTTTTGTTTTTTAAAGTTTACTCATTCACTTCTTCTGAGAGAGAAAGTAACAGGGTCTTACTCAGCAGTCCACCCCCAGTCTCAGCCAGACTGTATCACAGGCATGCACACACTCACCTGGCGTGACTGGGGAGGTCCCAAAACATGAATTCAAGACTTTTCTCATGGGGGTCTAGTCGTGTTACTACTGTTGCACTGTCTGGCCCCTTGAGAAAGAATTCTCATATACGTGTGTGGGCCTGGCACAGTTCTAGGTTCTGGGAGCTGCTATGAACGACGTAAGCCAAAATCCCCATCCTTGTGGAGCTTTTTACAAGCAGGATCTTTAGCAGGAACCAAGTTTGTGTTGTGAAGTAAGAGGAACAAAAGTCCCCAGAGCCCAGTGAAGAAGGATAGCACTTGGATGAGTGACCTTTCCCCACTATCCCACCATCAGACAGAACCTCCAGCGAAGACCTCAGCCTATAGAAGGATGAGGGACAAGAGGAAAACACAACTCAAACTCATTGTCTAGTGGGCTGGCAGGTAGCGTGGAGGTTAACGCGCTGGATCCCACATGGCCAGGTGTGAGGTTCAGTTCTTGGACAAAGCAACTTGAAAATTATGCTGAGTTCATTGTGCGTGAATGCCCAAAATCCCAATAGAAGAATGAAGGAGAAGAGATTGCAGCATGTCTTCCCCTCTCCCCCAACAACCGAGGTATGATTTTTCTCTCTATCTCTCTGTCTTTCTCTTTCTCTTTCTCTCTGTCTCTCTCTTCTCTGGTGAGAGTCCACACTCTATAGCAAAAACTGGAAAAAACAAACCAAAAAAAAAAAAAAAAAAAACCTCATTCTCTAATTACCCCAAAGAGTTTGTGCTAAACTTGGGAGGATAGGTGCCTTCTACACAGGAAAAGACTGGGGTATAAAACAAAACCAAAACATTTCCTGCCAAGTTTAAGTTTCCCACTCTCCAAACATCCTGGAAATTTGGGAAGAAGAATTCATCACTTACAGAAGACAGACACATCTAGGGCCCAGACAGTGGTACAGCAGCTACACAATGCCCTGAGATGCTAGAGCCATGGGGAAAAGACCCCAGGTTCACATCTTGAGGTCTCCCTGTATGTGTTTATGTGTGCACCCAATCAAGGCTGGCTAAGCTGGGGTGTATCATGGCAAGAGACCCCATGGAAGGTGACTCTCTCCTCCCTCTCTCACTCTCTCTCTCTCTGTCATGGAAAAAAGAAAAACAATTTTTTAAAAAGAGAAACAAATAGTCACGTCTAAGTAACAGTACATAGTTCACCCTATTTTACACTTGTATGCAGACTTTATTTTAGGTTTTGTTCTGTAAAAAGGGCATCCTATGCATATACTTCACTCTCAAAGATTGTCATTCTTTGCTTTCCATATCACCCTGGAGAATCCACCCAGCAACCAGTTCTCATCACTTTCGTCATTTGCAGTAGGTGTGTACAAAAGACATCTGACATCCTAAGTCTTTAAAATGAGTAAGAGAGCCTTCCAAAAGGAAAAATATCACTGTGGCTATTTCAGTTACTGCAGTGATTATTCCAGCAAAGGAGGATTTATTTTTTGAACTATAGTGCAGGGCAATTGCATGATGAATTCACTCACTTTCCTCCTAAATGGGGTAGGAGAATTGAGAAGAATATTAGGAAAGTCATCAAAACTTCTTTGGCTTCAGGTTGTTCACACTGAAGCACAGAACTGACATGGAAATTCGAAGGGAGGGTCATTGAGAAGAAGTAAAAATCTGAATTATGGGCTATTTTAAGTGAATGATGTTTTGTGACATTCAAGTTCAGAAATTCTCTACAAATAAAGTATTTACAAGGAGAAGGTCTTATGATCCTGCTTATAAAGAGAACATGAGTGAATACATAAGATTCACTGGGGTTTCTCAGGATGAGGCATCCACACCACTAGAGATATGAAAGATTATTTGGGGTTTTAAGGGCATAATGCATTCAATAATATAAAATTGCATAGCAATAAATTATTCCATTTGCAATTCCCTTTATACATTTTGATTCACTAAAGGAGGAAGGCTCAATGCAGGGCTATTAATTGACCAACACTTTTTTCACATTTGCCAGTATCCTTTCTCAAAACAGAGAGTGTGAGAGAGATGGAACTAGGCAGTGGCACAGCAGTAATGCAACTAGACCCATATGGGAGCTTATGAGTTGATGTCCTGGGGCTTTCCTGTGTATGCTGGGTGTATGTGCACGTGCTCATGATCCAGGTATAAGGACCTCACTGAGGGTATGTCTCTCGCTGCGTGTCTTTCTTTTCTTCTCTCCCTTTCTCTCTCTTACTCTCAAAGAAGAATAGAAACTTAATTTTAATTTTTTTAGAGAGAATTTTTTACTATAGGGTGCATGAGCTTGCTGGAGAGACAGAGAAAGACAGAGAGACAGGAAGTGAGAAATCACCGCTGGGGGGAATGGCCATGCCTCAATCCCTTCTCCTCCATTCTCCTCTCAAGATTTTGGGCACAGGGAACCAGCAGTTAGTGTAATGGCTATGTCGCTGGACTCCCACGTAGTTGACCGCGGTTTGCGTCCCGGACCCGGTGGCTTAAAACTCATGCCGGGCGCATGTGCATGCGTGCCCAAGATCCCGAGAAGAGAATGGAGGAGAAGGGATTGCAGCGTGACCTGGAGGGTGATTTCTCACTTTCTGTCTCTATGTCTCTCTCTGTCTGGCGAGCGCACGCGCCCTATAGCAAAAACCTCTCCAAAAAAAAAAGATTTTGGGCACACATTCATGTGGACCCAGTGTGAGTGTTTCAAGCCACCAGGTCTGGGATTTGAGCTGCTGTTGACTATGTAGGAGTCTAAAGACGTAACCATTATGCCATCCAGTTGTCCCAATTTTTTTTTCTTCCGTTTTAGCCATTGGACATGTGCACTCACCAGAGAGAGAGAAAGAGAAAGACAATGAGAGGAAAAATGAGAAATAACCTCCCAGAGGGGTGGCCATGCTACAACCCTTCTCCTCCATTCTTTTCTCGGGATTTTGGGTTTGCACACACATATACCCAGTGTGATTTTCAGACTGCTGGGTCTGGAACTTGAACCGCAAACAACCATGTGGGAATCTAGTGCTTTAATGGCCACACTACCTACTGGCCCCAAACTTAAATTTTTTTTTAAAGAGAGAGAAACAAGTCTTAGGCCAGGAGCCATTAAAAAGCAATATTCAATCAGAAATTGTTAATTTGTACTATTTCCTTTGAATATATGTTCACCAGTAGCTCTTATTTAGAAAAGAAGTCTTGTTTTTCATTTATCTGGTCACCTAAAGTTGCCTTTAGAATTAGGGACCAGCAGATGGCATAACAGTTACGTCACTGGACTCCCACATGGTCGACTGCAATTCAGATCTCAAACTCAGCAGCTTCAAACTTGCATCAGGCACATGTTTGTGTATGCCCAGAATCCCAAGAGGAGACTGGAGGAGAAGTGATTGCAGGATGGCCATCCTCCCCGAGGGTGGGTGATTTCTTGCTTTCTGTCTCTCTGTCTCTCCAGTGAGTACATGTGCCCTATAGAAAAAATACCTCTTAAAAAAATAAGAAATATATTCATGTAGGGCCAGCAGTAGACACAGTGGCTAAGGTGGCTGGATCCCACATGACTGACTTCATGGTTCGAGTCCAAGACCAGTAGATGGAGAAACAGCCTAGGTATGTGTGCATACATCCCCCAAATCCGGAGACCAGATGAGGAAACCTGATTGTGGTGTGACCATTCTCTTTAAAGGATGATTTCTCACTTTCACTCTCTCTCTCTCTCTCCCCAGCAAGTGCACACAAACAAGTGTGCCCTGTAGAAAACAAACAAAAAGGAAATATATTTATGTAAAATCAAGAGAGTACCTATGAAGAAAGGTTTTCATGAAGCAGTGTATATGATTAAAAATATGGCCAAGTTTTGAGCATGTTATATGAATGACAGATGTTTGAGAAATACCATGTTAACATGAACTATTCATATACCACAATTCTTTAAATATCTTTTCCTCAAAGTAGGTCAAACATTTCTCTTATTTATACTATTATTTGCTTAGTATGTTAGGTGTTCATTGATGCTTTTTAAAAATCATCTCTCCCCATGCAAGGGCATTTTTGCACTCTTCCAATTACTTGAGCTAAATTTGATGAGATTTTTATGGTAAGAGAGACCTAACATGGAATATTAGTTTTTTGTTTTTTGTTTTTTTTTTTTTGAGAGGTTTTTGCTATAGGGCGCGTGCGCTCGCCAGACAGACAGAGAGAGACAGAGAGACAGAAAGCGAGAAATCACCCCCAAGAGGGGATGGTCATGCCGCAATCCCTTCTCCTCCATTCTCCTCTCTGGATCGTGGGCATGCACGCACACGCGCCTGGCGTGAGTTTTAAGCCACCGGGTCTGGGACGCGAACCGCGGTCGACTATGTGGGAGTCCAGCAACATAGCCATTATGCTAACTGCTGGTTCCCATGGAATATTAGTTTTAAAAAGAGGAATTTTCCCTCAGAAAATCAAGCAATTGTTTTATGAGTAGCGAATTTCAACTAGAGTACTTATTTATGAAGTTCATGGGATCCTCCAATATCTAATGCAATTGATGGAGAATAAAGACTGTTATGTTTATAGTCTTACTCCCCCTTCATTAGTATTTATTTCTGTGACTATTTTTGCCTTTACAAATAGGAGTAACAGTAGAAAACACAGTGACTTTATGTAGTGGTGATAAGGGGGGAGGAGGATGGGAAGTGGTGGAACAAATAAAATTTTAAATAAGAAAATAAAAATGAATGAAAACAGAGTGTTGGAAGTAAAAGGACTTTATAGATGGTCCAGTCCAGGAAACTGCAAAAAGATATCCTTTGGGGTCAGGCAGTGGCACAGCAGTGATACAACTGGACTAACAGGAAAAGTCCCAGATATGTGTCCCAGCCTTCTTGAACACTCTACATACATGCATGCCTATGATCCAAGAAAACTGAGACTGGGGGTGAACTGTCGCACAAAGAGCCTATTGGAAGTGTCCATTTCTGTCTGTCTCTTTTTCTTTCTTTCTCTCAGAGAAAATAAATGAGCTTTAAAAAAATCATGTCCTGGGCCAGCAGGTGGCATGGTGGTTAAGGTGCTGGATTCCCACATGGCCAACCGTGGTTAGAGTCCCAAATCTGGCAGCTTGCTTTCTCAATTTCTCTCTTTTTTCTGTTTCTTTCTTTTTCATAAAATTAAAAATAATAACAATAAAGTTAAATAATTCTTTATTAAAAAGTATCATATCCTTTGGAAACCAGCAGATGTGAATTTGGTTGCTGGCTTCACAATTTTCCAACCATGAGCCTCAATTTTTCCATCTGTGTAGTGGAGCAATTAGACCTTGCTTGTTAAGCCAGCCCATGGCATGGCTGTTAAGGCAGCTAGATCCCCCTTGGCCAACTACAAGGGTTCATGTCTTGGACCCAATAGCTTAGAAACACACTTGACATATGGGCATGCATGCCCCAAGTCCTGGCAAGAGAGAGAAATGGGGAAGGGATTTTGCATGACCATTCCCAATGCTTTCTCCATCCCATTCTCTCTCTCTTTCTCTCTCTTTATGTCTCTCTTTGTTTCTCTCTGGTGAGCATACATGCTCTCTGGCAAATAATAATGATAATAACAATAATTTAAAACAAACAAAAACTTTGCTGTCATCTGGAGAAAAGCATGAGTGGAAAAGCAGGGATAGGAGAATAAGTTGGGAAATAGTTGATTGAAGCAGTATACTTCATATAAAATAATCTGGAAGTCATAATTTTCTATCTGAATAGTTAGAGCTCAATCAAAGTACATTTGTTAACAGACAGAAATATTTTCAGAGTCTAACTATAGAGCAACATAATTATTTTTTATTATAAAACAACACAGGTGAAATTATTTTTCCAGGTCAAGCGTTAGACTGAGATGCAAAAGCATAACTATCATCTTTGTCTAAGAAGACAAGGATACGGGTTCCTTTTATAGCCTGAGGAATTTGGACCTTTTTGTAAGATCTGTGGATTTTAAAGCATTCTTTTTGTAAGTTGTCTTACTTATTTCATTACAGAGTGAATGTGAAAAAGAGCAAGAGAGCACCCCTGACAGGGTCTAGACACCATGATACTGACCCAGCTTCAGCCAACTCTTGGTCATGGGCATAGACATGACCAGCACACTCAGGAATGCCTTTGGACTCGAACCATTGCATTTGGGTCAACTTCACAGAGCATGTGTTTCACCTCTATGGCACCATTCAACCTCTCTATTGATTTTAGAACTATAGGATCCAGGTCCTGCTTGCTCTTCATCAGTTATGTTGGAGATGATGGCCAAATTGCCCACCCTAGAGTCATGAGTCATATTTTCAACATTTATTTGCAATAAGTGATTTGCTCTAATCCCACTTAATTTTTTACAGATCCTAAGCTAGGCTAATTTGCATGTCTGTCATAAGATGCTGGCATTATGCTAAAAATCTGGCCCCAGCATGTTAGGAAATGCAGTATAAACAATGTCATCCTCGTTCAGCTGGGACACTCCCCTATGTTGGAAAGCCAGTGATTAAGGGCAAGTAATAAAGGAGGAGAACAGGCTGGTGACAGGTCTTGGCAGAATACAGGGGGGGTTTCTTGGGGTCTGTACACACAAGAGAGTAAGTTAATACAGATGGAGCCCGGATCTGGCAAAATGGGGTTTTAACACTCATTTTTGAGATGCAAGCAAGAGAGTGCTGGGAATTTAAAATGAGACCAGGGTGTCTAATACTACTGCTAATCAAAGAAGCCAGACAGGAGCCCCTATCCAAAGAATGAGTTGGCTAGGTTGAACTTTCCTCTCTATTTAGAAGATGTGAGATGGTTCCACAGCCATAGGCAACTTCTCTTTATTTTATTGAAAAACCAGAGTCAGCTCATCATTCTGTACTAAAGAAGCTGTTTCCTGGGCCAGGATTTCCAGCCTCTGACATCAAGACAATAATCTCATTCTTAACAGTATTGTAGCTTAAAATTGTCTTAGCTCTCTTTCATGCCACATTAATTTCAGAGAGTCTTAATACAAAATGCATTCCGAGGTCACCAATTGAGCAAGAATAATGTATGGGAAAAGCGTGTTGCAACTGGAAAACCTTATTCAAGTGAAAAGCAAGCTTAAGCTTATTAACGGAAGAGGACCCGTTGTGAGGTCATGTTCCAAGGAGCCCAGAAGAGGATGCCTCAAGGAAGAAGCAGGGAGGTTAGGGGCTATACTGAAATCTAAGTGATAAAGCCCCAATGAATTTTTAACTGATATTCATATTAGAGGTTTAAATCAGATTTTTAAGAAATTAGAAACACTTCTGAGGCTCAGTCACCCCTAAAACTACTAACATTACCCAATCTTCCCATTTTCTGGATGAACTGACACCAATTGGGATGTTCAACAAGAGTGCGGGCACAACGCTGCTGCAGTAGGTGGTATACAGTAGTGATAAGGAGGAATGCCACCCAGGAGCTCTTGGAAGTTACATCTCTCTGAGGTGGGAGTGGAAGACAGATTAGTAGTAAACACACTACTAACAAATGATACCATAGGATCAGCTCTAAATCAGTTTGGAGTGTTCCATAGTCATCCCTTAGGCTCTGAAGAAGTCCATCTCCTGCCAAGTTCCCTGTACAGTTTCAAGGTCCCCTGAGGATAACAAATTCCCGAAAGCTCTCCCCACATGGAGGGTTGAGCATAACCTGGGTGCAGGTAACTTGGAAATACCTCTTGCATGAAGACTACGCTGTCCAGTGACCCTTCTATCATTCCACTTGCCAGACATCCACCTGCCCCAGATCCATGCACAGTAACTAATCTGGATTATGCCCCATGCCTCCTAAAATGCTTTCCTTCTTATCAACCCATCCTGCACCCAGATGTCCTCAGTTCCTACCCCTGGGCTACCAATATTTTAGCTCAAAATATATGTCTCTTTCAGTAGAACTTCAGAAAACATTTCAGCTCCTATTTTATCTGCTCTAAAACTATTTCTAACAAAAAATATGTTTCCCTTCTCTCAAGAGTAAGATACCCTTTGTCATTAGAATGGTCTGGTCTGCATGAGGTAGAAAGAGTGGTGGAAAAGAGGAACATTTTTTTAAAGTTTATAGAGGGAGAAAAAGAGAAAGAGAAACAGGCACCCTCACAGGATCTTCATACCTCAATCTGCGTCCAGCCCAAGTCATAGGCACACACATGTGTGAATCAGTGACCTTTCTATGTGGATCCAGTTGCATTACTACTGCACTACCACCTGACCCATATAGAACACGTTCATAGTGACCTAGGAAGAGTTATTTTTCATCACTGATGAGTAAAATTACTTCTTTAACAACAAACACAGGGAAAAAAAGAAAATAATACATTTCCACATAGCCAAGATATTTGAATATTAATATAATCAGATATTGCTACCTTTCCAATTGTGATAAATGGTTCGATAAAAAAAGAAAAAATTGTGAAGTGAGGTGAGAACTTTCTCAAGGTGTTCTGACCCAGCTGAGAGGGCCAACAAGGTCCTTCCTCCCGTAGGGAGAGAAGAGTGCTCTTAGCAGAGGGAACAATAGATGAAAAGAAGTAATTCAGGACATGGAGCATCCAAGGAATTTAAGAAAGACCATTAAAGCTGGAGATGAGCAAGCAAAGGAGAGAAGAATGGGAGATGAGCTTTCAGAGATAAGCAGGCAAAAGTCTTTGGGGAGGGGGCGACTTGTAGGCAGTGATACAGATTACCTTTACTCGAAGGAGTCAAATTATGATTTATGTTTACCAAGTAAGAATTAACATGGGCAGATCAGTTAGGAAATTCTTGCAGTCATTCAGGAAAGAAATAATGTTCTACTTAGCTGGTGGCAATGGACATGGGTGAATTCAACAGATACTTTGGTGATAGAGTCATTGGGGTTTGATTTGCATCTGAAAAGAAGAGTACATTAAGACCCATTCCAAGCTTTATCATGAGAAGAGAGATACCACTGAGAGAGATGGCCAAAGAGGAAAGCATCATGGGTTCATCTTTGGAGTGTTGGAGTTGTGATTATTGTTGGAGTTGTGATTATTGTGAGCTCTGGTTCATGCTGCTGTATTATTCCAGGTGGTTACATTGCATGAATCCAGGCGATATTTTCAGGGGCAACCCTACAAGATGAGATTCCAGATCACTGGTCTCTACCTTCAGGCTCCCCAAATTCCATGGCCATAACTAACCATTTTTGAAAGGCAATTTTCTGTGGCATTCTTTTGAGGAAGGCCATGCTTTTGACCTGTGATATTGATGTCAGGTGTTAATAGTGCCCAGATTTTAAGGCAAATCGAAAAACACAATAAAAGGGAAAAGTTTCACTCCCTTGGGACATTCTTAATTTCTTATTTCAGTGAAGAAAAACGTTGTGTGTGTCAATGTTTCTCAGTCCTCGATAAGTCTTTAAAATTCCATTGACAATTTAGTAGGCAAGAGAGACTTTCTCACATCTATTGGCATATTACAGAAGTTGATGATTGACCAGGGCTTCTCAGAAGGCGAGAAAGGTCAGTCCCTCTTTCAACTTTTTGAAACTTCTAATGTATTAAAAATAAAGAAATGTCAAAATTAGATACAAAAATTATGCTATATTTTAAACATTTACATTGAAGAATTGAATGCTTTTAACTGACATACAATGCCACAGGGCTAAACTTCACAAGTATTAAGACATGTGTAAACACTATTAGCTCATTGTTCAGTATAAGCAGGCTGTCTGGTAATAGGTGTGAAACTACAATTTTCAAAAAATCTTTAAAACAGTTTCAGACAGTATATAGTGAACAGGTGATGACATTTCAATTCATTAATGAGGAAATAGAAAGATGCTAACACCACTTCAAAAGTGAAAATTTGGAATTTTTATGGTCCATGGGCAACACAGAAATCGTAAAATAAGACTGCTCAATTAGACATGTGCTATAGCACAATGAACGCCTAACCTGTGGTTTAGCTGGTCTCAAAGTCAGAAAAGAAACTCATCACACCTTATCATTTTCACAGAATTTTAAAAGTATGTATCTTAATCAATTATGCAAACTAAGGTACGGTCCCCGAAAGAGTCAGGTGACCTGCAGGCTGATTAAACAATGCATGATATTAAAGTAAACATGATCATTCTTTGTCCTGTTTCTAAATTGGGGAAATTTTTTTCATTTTTGTTTTCTTGTTGTTCTTTTGTTTTGTTTTGTAGAAAGATTTTTTGCTACAGGACCTGTGCGCTTGCTGAAGAGACAGAGAGACAGAAAACAAGATATTACCCACCAGGGGGTAGCATGCTGCAATCTCTTCTCCTCCATTCTCCTCTTGGGATTTTAGGCATGTACATCCATGCACCTAGCCTGAGTTTCATTTAGTTTTTAAGAATTATTTTATTTAACTTTATTTATTATTATTATTTTAATATTTCCAGAGAGAGAGAGAGAGAGACAGAGAGAGGCAAAGAGAGAGAGGAAGTGAGAGTGCAAGACTCCAGGTCTGGGACTTGAACCACGGTCGGCCATATGGGAGTCCAGTGCCCCCAACCATCATGCCACCTGCCAGCCACTCCAGCATGAGTTTTAAACCAATGGGTTGCACTTGGACCACCGTCAATTATGTGGGAGTCCAGCAATATAATCATTATGCCAGCTTTGGTCCCAGGGATAAATTTTTCTTAACAGGATTTGAGTTTAAAATTCTATTATGGTGAGGCCACCTCCATGGCCCACTGGTTGAGGGAGTCAGATTCTACATGGCCAACCATCCAGATCAAGTCCTAGCCTCAGCTGCTTGAAAAACATGCGAAGAACACGTGCATGTGTGCCCCAAATCCTGATAGGATGGAAACATGGAGAAGAAGTGATTGTGGCATGACCACAGACCATTGGGGGGAATTCTCTCTGTCTCTGTCTCTGTCTCTGTTTGGCCAACACACATGCCCTCCGGCAAATTAAAAAACAAAAATTATATGATGGACGACTGCTACTTTGGTCCCATCAGTGTATCTTTGTGACTGGTTGTCATTTGTGCATGGGAAGCAAAGGCAAATAGTTTGTCCCAGTTCCCTAGCAGCATCGTAAGTTTTGACTTTCAACTTCACGATAAAAGTCAGTTGTAACAAACAACATTGAAAAGTATTCTTCCACAAGTGATAGTTGTTTAATAGTGAGCTGAAGATTTATAAGGCAGATTTCTCATGTTGAAAAGCACTGTTACACTCTCCTTCTTGGACATGAAGTATTCTTCAGAGAGAGTTGTTGAAAAGGTGAGAGAAGGCAGCATAAAATCAAGTACTGGGCAGTCATATTTGAGGAGTTAAATTTAGTGAAGAGAAGCAGGGATGGATTAAAATTTGCATTAAATTGAAAGGAATGTCTCATAATAACCTATCTTTAAAAAGTAAAGTTATAGATGACAAAAACACACCCATGCAATATCAAATATCCTTTACAGAGAATACCACTAAGGGCTAATTTGGCAATAAGCTTTTATATTTGAAATCTGCATGTAATACTCACCATGTTATGGTGTTCTATTCAAACTTATGCTGGTACAGTTTTAAGCTACACCAATAATTTTCAAAACTAATTCTAAAATAGTTTGAAAATAGGTAACAGGAAAGCTACAGGGAAAAATACAAACAAGACATTAGAAAGATATAAATACTCACCCTAAATCAATTACTACTCTTTTGTCTTCTAACTCAACATCGATCCAAAAATGTCCAGTCAATCCAGAAACTGCCATGTCCCCACAGACTTCTGCAGGAACTATTTGGAGATCTAGTTTAGCAAAAACAGAAGTGCCAAGAAAAACTGAGATCTATCCTGTATTCTCCATAGAGAGTTACTGAAAGCAATTTTAACAGACCTGTCAACAGTGTTCAGGAACCTCACTGTGAGGAAGGGAACATTTCCGTGATACTTGTCATGGGAGCAGGTTCTGCTTTTCAATTCCTACTTGGTTGAACTTTAAGGTAATTCTGGAATTTTAATCAAGCACATATTGAGTAGAAACTGGATGAATGGATTTTAGGAACTTTGTGGAAATAAATTGAAATTAAGGTACAGATTTACTTTGGTGCAAAATATTTTGAAATCTGTGCATGGTTTATTCATACTGTTTACTCTCCATGAGCTTTTTGATGACCGCCCCCACCCTCCTTTGTACAGGAAAGATACACAATATGTATTTCTGGCTTGATTGGAATTCAATCATGGTGCTTCTCAGGAAGGAACACCACAATCACAGACTTCTTCCAATGAGGACATCAGGATACCATGATACTAGCCAATTTCCTGAGCACTACTACCCCTCCTTCCTGCACTAAAAATGGGACAGCAATGGAGTGCATGTAATTTCAGGAAAATGTATATTTCCTGTAGTAGCCTGAATAATGTTCCCCAAAGATATCCAAACCCTAATCTCTGCAAGCTCTTTATGTTACTTTTTATGAGGAAAGGGTCTTTGCAGATGTGATTAAAGATCTTGAGATTGGGAAACTATCCTCAGTTATCTGGGCAGGCCCTTAATGCAATCATAAGTACCTTATAAGAGAAAATTGGGCTGGGGCATGGGGGGTTGATGCATGTAGAAAAAAAGACCATGTAAAACAAAGAAGAGAGAGTTTTGAAGATACTCATCTTGAAAATTGACAGGATGTGGCCACAAGTGAAGGAATATCATAGTCACCAGAAGCTGGAAGAGGCAAGGAACAATTCTTCATGAGAATCCTTATAGAAAGCCTGGCTTTGTTGGCTCCTTGATATCAACTGGGAGATAAAGTTTTTGGGCCCCTGGCATCCACATCAAGAACTGTGGTCAGAATAAATTCATATTACTTTAAGATACCATGTCTATGGTAATTTATATGACAGCAATAGGAAATGAATACACCACTACCTGTTCTTGGTCCTTCTCTCAGACATTTGTCCCAGATCATCACCTACTTCTTTACCATTCTAGAAAGTCATTAAATCTAATGTCAGAAGTCCTGAGCTCACATAACTGTTCTTTACATAATACCTATATCCGTTTAGCCAGGTGCCTGAGTTCCTTACATTGCACTTAATCTGAAGACAGGTAAATAAGAGTCATGATCTTTGCCTCAAACAAGCGCACACAGCTGAGTGAGTGAGACAGAAAGACAAGCACAGAATCAGGTCCTGGACAGTGTTCTGGGAAGAAAAAGCAGGCTCTAAGGACCCATGAGGGCTTATGAGCCTTTCACCCAGGCTGAGGGGAGATAGGCAGGTATGATGGAGAGGACTTTCCAGAGTAGCTCACAAGATTACTCAAGCCTAGTAATGATTACTATCATAACAGCTGGAGGTATTAGGGCTATCTGCCTGTGCTGTGACAGCACTGCAGGAACTGGGGGAGTGAAGCTCTTACAGGATGCATTTCCCTGAAGTTAGGTGATGTGGCAGCCTTCCTGACTGTGCCAAATGCTTTACTCAGGTGAGGGCATTGGATTTTATAGTAACACGCCAGGTGCTATTTTTATCCTGATTATCTCTACCAATAAACTGGGACATAGAATGAATGAATGACTTGTCCAAGTTGAAACAGTTAATTAAAGATGGGAGGCATTAAAAATATAAAACACAGTCTTTATCCGCAGCTGCTCCTCTAAAGCTTTTGTAGAGCAGATATTTTCATTCACAGACATGGACTGTGTAACTCACTACTACAAAAACAAAATGTTCATTCCCCACTCCTGTGTGGCAGTGGAAGTGGAAGACTATGAGAATGACTGAGGACAGAGATCACCTTGGGAACTCCACTCTCTCCTCTGCTTCCAGGTGCCCAGCGTTCCACCACTTCCAGCCCCCTTCCCTGCCATCGTTCCCAGCTCCTGTGTACAGGCAGCTGCAGTGGAAACCTGTAAGAACAACTGGGGCCAGAGATGGCCTTGGGAACTCCACTGTCACCCCATCACTTTCAGGAGACCACTTTAGATCTCTAGGAGATCTACTCAGGAATACTGTAAACTTCAGTCTCCTGAAATGCTCACAACCCCTACTTTCTTCCTCAGTTGAAAGCCTGCAGCTCAGGCTTAGGGAACCTGTTTTAAGAAACTAGGAGACCAGTTCTAGCAACAGTAGTTCAGAAATTAGGAAGAAACGTATAATCCATCAAATGACTAGAAACCAGTGCAGAGGCCCAAGAAATATGAGAAACCAAGAAAACATCTCTCCCCCAAAGGAAAAGAACATTTGCTGATCATCCACAGAGAATACAATGGAACTTGTGGAAATGTCAGATAAACAATTCAGAATATTCAAAGTGACAAAATTAAATGAGATGCAAAAGAAAAGAGAGGAGCTCCAGGAGATGAGGAAGTTCTTCCATGATTTGAAAGAATTAGGCACCCTAAAAAAAATCAAACAAACATTAGAGATGAAGGCTATAATACAGCCAGGCTAGGAAGGAGAGACACTGTATGTCCCCACTTAATATATACCAACTGTCTGCACTCTATGATTAAAACTGATTGACTAAAGGATATAGAAACACAGTAAGTGGATGTTAATACCAGATATAGTGTGTGTGAAAGAGTAGAGTCTGAGGAAGTACATTTAGAAGAAAAATAGAGAGGCAAAGCATTAATAGGACAAATAAATGTGATATTATCTGTTGAAGATAATTTTATAGTTTTATCAACTGGACTAGGGAGAAATGTTCACCTGTTGAAATATTCACTTTGTAAGCTAAGTTATGTATAGTAATTGAATGTATAAAATAAATTGAAATAAATAAATAAATAAAAATGTTTATTTCTCTATGATGAAATATAGAGTAGCTCTAACTCCTTATTTCTACTAATGCAAAAAAAGAGAAACAGAGAGAGAAGAAATCTAACCTTGACACTACTCAGTCATGTTTAGATTCAATGCAGTAACTTTTTAGTTAATTTATTTACTTATTTGAAAGAGAAAGAAGAGTAAGAGTGAAAGAGAGAGAGAGAGAAGAGCCACTTCAATAAGGTTTCCGACAATAATCCTTCTCAAAGCCTTTCTCAGCAAACTAGGATTACAGGAATGTGCATGTAGCCAGTACGTACAAATTGACTAAGGAACTGGACATGATCCTCCATGTGGCTTCCAGCATAGGGTTACCACTGTGCCAATGTGATTAGGTCTTGGCTTAGTAATTTCAGGTTCCATGAGTCCACTTTTGGGTGAGGGAAAAAAAAAAAGAAAAAAACAGTTAACTCTGAACTGACTGATCACTTTCTCCTATTTATTCTAGGTAACATCTGAGTATGGAGATACCTTATTTAGTGAAGTAGCTTCTGCTATTGATTTGCAATATCCAAACTGGGGACCTTCTTTGATTCTTAGCGTCTTTGCCCCAACATATTTTGGCTTCCAACACAGCACTCTATACCTTTGGAGATGACTGGAGTTGTCAGGGGTCCACATGCTCTCTGTCCTCTGCAGTCAACTTTCTGAGGAGTTCTGGCCTCAGGCTCTCTCTCTTTACAACTCTCTGTTCTTTTGGACCACTCCAAAGTCATGGGAAGCCTTCTCTCTGTGCTAATACTGCTCCCCCAAGGTTGGAGCACAACTAAGACGTGTGCTAATGCTGTGTCCTTAGCCATATTGCTTTACCTATAATCCCTCAATTTTCTCATCTGTTGGAGAAGACAATAGAAACCCTCTGTGGGGACTCTGTAATGTGTTCGCTTATATGTGTGTTTCTGTTTAGGGTAGGTGACAAAAGGCGTGTTGTGGAGGATCTGGAGTGTAGAGGTGAAGCAGCAGTGGTTGCTGTAGCTAACATGCTTCCCTGCTCAGCTGCTGCTTCACCTCAGTAGCATGAGGCCACACAGCCTGGCCTGAGACTTGTTGTTCTTCGGGACATTCGTTCAGTTTCTCTGACACCGAGGCCAAATGTGTGCGTGTAATTCCATGATGAAGGTTTCTGACTTCTGCAGGATTCCTACTCAACAAGAATTGACTATCTTTGTGTATTTGAGGGAATTTTTCCTTGTGTTCTTCATATAAGTGAGATCATACAATTTTTTTCTTTCTGTGTCTGGCTTATTTCATTTAGTTTAATGTCCTTATGGTTCAACTGTTGTAGCAAATAGCCTGATCTCCTCTTTCAATGCTGAATAGTATTCCACTATATATAAATACACCACATTTTCCTTATCCAATCAGTCATCCACAATGAACATTTATGTTGTTGACTTATCTTGGTCATTGTGAATAACATTGCATTGAATATGGTAATAAGATATCATTATGAGGTTATGATTTCATCTCCTGTGGGTATATACCTGTAAGAGGGTTGCCAGGTAATATAGTACTTCTATTTTTAATTTTTTTAGGTATCTTCATACATTTCCATCAGTAGCATACTGGGGTTCCCTTTTCTTTACACCATCACCAATATTTATCACTTGTCTTTCTGGTAACATCTATTGTGCAGATAAGTTGATATAGTAGTTTTAATTTGCATTTTGAACACCTTTTTCATATACCCTTTGAGCATTTTTATGTCTTTTTGAGAAATATTTGTTCAGATACTTTGCCCATTTCTAAAATTATTTTTGTTATTGTTTTTTCCATAGGC
This sequence comes from Tupaia belangeri chinensis, assembly GCF_000334495.1. Classification (NCBI taxonomy): domain Eukaryota; kingdom Metazoa; phylum Chordata; class Mammalia; order Scandentia; family Tupaiidae; genus Tupaia; species Tupaia belangeri. The sequence goes on along the minus strand of NW_006159436.1, from coordinate 3,347,914 downwards.
ACATGCACTATCAGAGAGACAGAGAGAAGGTAAGTAAGAAATCACCTCTTTGTTTGGATAGCCATACTGCAATCCATCCTCTTCCATTCTCCTCTCAGGACTTTGGGCATGGTCCAGGACTCATGGCAGTTGGCCATGTGGAAATGCAGCACCTTAACACACCACACCACCTGTTAGCCCCTTGGACCTTGACCATGTTTAAATCTGGCTGTTTGCTTACTCTTAAGTTTAAAAGTTTTTTAAAAAGTTTTGATATTAACCTTTTAGAATTTTGATGTGTTTTTTTTTTCCATTCTTTGGATTGTTCTTTCATTTTCTTGATTGTTTTCTTCATCAGTTAGTAGCATTTACTTGATGTAATCTCATTTACAGGCTCTCATCATTTAAGGGCAAGTGCCATTCCTAAGTTGTTAAACTAATTGGGTGACAAGGAACTTAATGGCAGATGTCTTGGGGTATGTCATGGTGTCATAGGGAATGTAATTTTTTTTTCAGTAGATATCATGTGACACCACACTAGAATAATGTAATTCTATCCACACAAAAAGCATACATTAGCTAAGCTCCAGAAAGTGACAAGACACACCAAACACAGTAATATAAATCCAACATGATCATTTTTATTGATTCTGAATATTACTATGAATACATAATAAAGTACAAATTTGTAAATGAAGTGTTTGCGATCATAAGGAATACTAACTGATTATGGGAATGAGACAAAGACTGAAAAGGGGGATTCCTGAGACTCACAACAGACCAAGAAATGGGATTCCTCATGCTGGAAAACTAGTCATAAGTCTGAGCAATCACTAAATAGGTAGATCATAAAGGGAGGAGTAGATGTATTTATTTTTAATTTTGTAGACTGAGCTTTTAGGTAATATCCAAAAAATCACTGCGAAGCCAATGTCAAGGAAACTTCTTATGTTCGCTTCTATGATTTTTATGGTTTCAGGTCTTACATTAAGTCTTTCACCTATTTTGATTTGATTTTTGTGGGTAGTGTAATATAAGGATCCAATTTCATTCTGTTGCATATGGATGTTCTGTTTTCCCACCATTAGTTACTAAAGATACCATCTTTTCCTTTATGTCCTCTTGGTGTTCTTATCAAAATTTACTTTTCCATGTAAGTTTGGGGTTATTTAGGAACTCTCTATTCTGTTCCATCAGTTTATGTTTCTATTTTATGCCTGTATTACACTGCTTTGATTACTGTAGCTCTGTAATATAATTTTAAATCAGGAACTACGATGCTTTCAAATTCGTGATTGTGGTTCCATTAAATTATTGGATTGATTTTTTTTTTTTTACTTCTGTGAAGAATGCCATTTGAATTTTGATAGGGATTGCATTAAATTATTTTGTTTACAGGTTATGGACATCTTAACAGCATTAATTCTTCCCATTCATCAACACAAGATATCATTCCATTTATTTCTATTTTGTTCAGTTTCTTAATCTGTTATAATTTTCAGTATACAAATTTACCCCCCCTTAGTTAAATTTATTCTTATTTTTTGTTTGTTTTTGTTTTGGGGGGAACTTTATTTTATAGATGATGCTAATATAAATATTTTCTTGATTTACTTTTCAGCTATAATTTTTGTATAATAATTTTGTATCCTTCAACTTTATTGAGTTCATTTATTAGTTTCAAAAGTTTTGCTGTTGTTTTAGACTTTGGGGGTTTTCTACATATAAGATTGTGTCATTTACAAATAGTGATGATTTTACAATTTTCCTTTCCAATTTGAATACCTTTTACTTCTTTTTCATTTTCTTGTCCGCATGCTCGTGTTAATACTTCCAGTCCTGGGACCAGCAGTCAGCGTAATGGCTATATCACTGGACTCTCATGTAGTTGACTGCAGTTCGAGTCCCAGACCCGGTGGCTTAAACTCACACCAGACCCGTGTGCATACGTACCCAAGATCCTGAGAGGAGAATGGAGGAGAAGGGATTGCAGCGTGGCCACACCACTGGGCGGTGATTTCTCACTTTCTGACTCTGTCTCTCTCTGTCTTTCTGGTGAGCACACACACCCTGTAGTAAAAACCTCTCCAAAAAAATAATACTTCCAGCACTGTGCTGCATAGAAATGTCATGAGTGAGCATGCGTGTCTTGTACTCAATATTAGTAGAAAAGCTTTCCCCATTGAATAAGTTAGCAGCAAGTTTTCATATAGTGAGGAACTTTTCTTTCATATCTAAGCTGTTAAGAATTTTCATCAAGAAAGAACATTTTTTCACATGCTTTTTCTACATCAATTGAGATGATCATATGTTTTTTTATCCTTAATCCTGTTAAAGTGATTTATCGTGGATTAATTTGTTTTATGTTTAACCAGCCTTGCACACCAAGGATAAAACCCATTTGGTCTTGATACATAATTTTGTTGAGGTGTCGTTTAATGCAGTTTGCTACTACTTTATTTAAGACTTTTGATTGGGGCCGGCAGATGGTGTAGGGGTTAAGGGCACTGGACTCTTACATGACTGACGGTGGTTTGAGTCCTGGACCTGGTGGATTGCTTTCTCTCTCTTTCTCTCTCTCTCTCTTTCTGGTCAAATTTAAATAAATAAATAAAGTTAAATAAAATAATTCTTGAGATGTTTTTGCTATAGGGTATGTGCACTTGCCAGAAAGACAGAAATATAGAAAGTGAGAAATCACCCCCTGGGGAGATGGCCACACCACAATTCCTTCTCCTCCATTCTTCCCTTGGGATCTTGGGCACTCTTGCACACACACCAGGTGTGAGTTTAAGCCACTGGTCTAGGACTCGAACCGCAGTTGGCTACATGGGAGTTCAGTGACATAGCCATTATGCTAGTTGCTGGTCCCTGAATAAAATAATTCTTTAAATAAAAGACTTCTGCATCAATGTTCATTCAAGATATTGGCCTGTTTTTCTTTTCTGGTGGTGTCTTTGTCTGGCTTAGGTAGTAAGGTGATGCTGACCTTATAAAATGTGTTTAGAAGTATTTCTTCCAGCTCTATGTTTTAAAGAGTTTAAGAAACTTTGATAATAATTATTTTTTTTAATATTTGGTAAAATTTATTTGTGAAGCCATTTGATCCTGAGCTTTTTTTTCACCGGAAGATATTTTTGTTTGTTTTCTTTTATATATATATATAAATATATAATTTACATTTAATTGTCATACATCTTTATAGCATGCATTGGAAAGTTTTTAATTACTTTTTCAATCTCTTTGTTATTGGTCTGTTCAAGCTTTCTATTTATTTTTGGTTCAATATTGATAGGTTATATTTTTCTAAGAATTTATTCATTTCTTGTAAATTATCCAATTTCTTGGCATACATTTGTTCATAATAGTCCCTTGTGATCTTTTTTCATAGCAGCCTGAACACCTTAAGACAAGAGGTGACTACACTTAAAGGATTTAGAGACATGTCAATCATAGTATAATCCTCCTTCTTCCTTAGGAAAGACAAACTGGGAGGAAAAAGTCAATGAAGAGGTTACAAGGTCCTTCAATACACACTCACCCAGGAGGCTTCAGAGAGTATGGTGTTTCTTGCTTAGCAAATTTGGTAGCTTAGGCAGGCTTGTGACAGTCTTGTCAAGTTCTTAAAGGACTCGTCCACTGTGATCCTAAGAAGGAAGCCTTTATTTTTCTTCTTTAGAATTGTTGTCAGGATTAGGAGGTCACTTAACACCAACCTTTACCCAAGCACAAGGTCTGAAAAGTCAGCAGTAGACATTTAGAAACCAAAACCTGAATATGTCCAGTGATTGCCATGCTTACATTCTTTTCCTAGCAGCTGTTAGTTATCAGTGGAAACAAGAAGGATCGATAAGGAAAAGAAAAGGCTGCAGCAAACTCAAAGCTTTATTTATTTTTTTTTAAGAAATACAATCAGTGGGTATCCTTTTGTGCCCTCTGAGCACAACCAGCATGGAGGGTCCTGATGGAGGGAGAAACCATTAAGAGACTAAGCATAATTAACCATTAGAATTCATTAGTGAAAACTATCAGGGTGCTCTGCTAATTCTGCAGATTTAAAATTAGGCTTAATTTCTAGAAATAGACACACAGGGAGATTGCTCCTGGTAAAACGGTTTGGATGTCTGAAAACTTCCCTTTGTCTCAAGGATCATCTTCGGATTCTGGTATGCTTCATCCACAGCTGTGAGGAGCCCTAACTAAGTCTTAGGACCTATCCTAAACTTTACAGAAAGAACTTAGAAAGTAAAAGATTCTTAACATTCAGGGGTTCATTTGTTCATTCACTCAATTAACAAATACCAGATAAGTACCTACTATGTGTTAGGAACATTATAGATGCTGAGGACAGACTTGTGAACAGGATGGATAAAAGTCTGCTCTAAGTAATTCACGTTCTCTAGAGCAGGGGTCAGCAAATCTTTTCAGTAAAACTCACACAGGATGGGACCAGCAGATGGCATAATGGTTATGTTGCTGGACCCCCACGTAGTGGACCATGGTCCGAGTCCTGGACCCAGTAGCTTAAACTCATGCTGGGCACATGTGCATAAATACCCAAGATCCCAAGAGGGATGGAAGTGAAGGGATTGCAGCATGGCCATTTCTAGGGGCGGATTTCTTGCTTTCTGTCTCTCTGTTTCTTTGTCTCTTCAGCAAGCACACATGCCCTATAGCAAAAATGTCTTGGAAAAAAATAGTGTTTTAGGCTCTGTTGGCCATAAGGTCTCTGTTGTGACTACTTGGCTCTGTGGTTCTAGCACAAGCATGGCCAGAGATAATATGGACACAAGTTGATGGAGCTGTGTTCCAATCTAACTTTATTTTTAAAAATAAGTAGTGGATTGAATTTGCCCATGGTTTGATGACTCCTCTTCCAGAGATTCCTGATCAGATTTATCTTCCCATTAGGAGTTCCCCATGTTCTGACTTAAGCAGCTGCATACCATACTTATTTTATCTGTCTCCTTCACCCTGTGTTTTGCAGAACAGTTCCAGCTGTTGGCAGAGACCTACCACCAGATTTCACTGATGTTCTGTCACTGGCAGAGATTATGCTGGTCCATTACAGTGCAATAACTTAGACAGATGGGGTCTAGACTAGTTCCAGAACTATTCACTGGATAGAGCAGGAACTAGTCTAGACCCCATCTGTTTAAGTTATTACACTGCAATAAACCAGCACAAATTCTCCCACACCCTAGAGATTATTGATTATTTACATACACTTGAATAAAGTATTTGACTATTCCCTTTTACCTGTTACTTTTATCTACTAGTTTGGACCTTCTCCTAGGACTTCAAGTTGTTTTATAATCTATAAAGCAGAAGCAAGGAGTACATGAATGGGTATCCATGGTGTTATTTGGAATGCGATGGGAGAAAGCAATAGTGAACCTGTCCTAATGCAATGTAAACGCAACAAGTTAGAGAAAATTCTATGACCTTAACAGTTGGCACTAGATTTCCACTTGGGTATAAAACTGTTTTTGTTGAAAAAATTCTGTGTGGGATTAAAAGTGGTTCACTCTCTACTTTTCCT
>NW_006159436.1:3341585-3342362 GCF_000334495.1 Tupaia belangeri chinensis | reverse complement strand
GCTGAATAAAGTCTTAAAAGAGTAAGAAAAAATATAAGCTCTAAGACCAATTCAGAGGGTTTAAGATGGAGAGAAAGATGGTGCCAAAGTGATGGTAGAAAACTTCATCCAAAAGTATTGCATATGCTTCACTAAACCCACAGATATTTGATGTGAGGGATTTCTGTTGGTGATTGGGTAGTGACAATGAAGAGGGATCTGTGTTTCCACCATGATTCATGTAGACATTAAATCCAAAATGAAAAGCAAGCTGGAGCTGAAGAAGCAGAACAGAACATTTCCAAGAATTCTCAGATATTGTGGGTAGGGTTTAGAGCATCTAATCTACCCAGATCTCAAAGGACATGGAGGCTTAGAACTGACATGTCTGTAGTAAGTAAAAATAATCCCCAAAAACATTGCATGTTCCTTCAAAGCAAAATATCCTAATTACTTCAGTCTCTAAATTAAGCAAAATCGATCCTTGGCATTTCCAGTGTTCTGGTTCCTTCTTTCCTCTCTACACTAATCAGTATTCCAATGTGTTCGTGGATGAGATAAACAAACTTAAAACATACACACACACACACCCCTCAGTAGACAAAAGCAAATAATGTCAGACTTCATAAAAATAAATATAAAAGATGACAGTTCATAATTATTGAGTATTTTCTGTTCTAAGGGCTTTGGGTGAAATCAGTTCACATAATTTTTACAACAATTCTATATGATGAATACTATTATCTTGATCTTTGTTTTAAAGACATGGAGATTGAGCCATAGAGAAGTTAATTTCCC
>NW_006159436.1:3336632-3341554 GCF_000334495.1 Tupaia belangeri chinensis | reverse complement strand
ATAACAGGGTTGACTAGTCATAGTTTTAGAATTTGAGACCAGGTATTCTGCCTCCAGAATTCACACTTTTTAATCATTAAGCTAAGCTATGTGTAGCTTAAGCTATGTGAAAAGATGTTTAATTCTATTTATAATTTTAGTTATAATTTAAAACAATGGTATGCCATCTTTACCTACCAAGTTGGAAATGACAAAGCTCAATGTTAATGACTAGAGGGAAGGATATCTTACTAGCAGGGAGAGTATAAAGTGATGCAACTTTTTTTTTTCTAGTGGATGTGTCTGCTTTCTAGAGAGAGACAGAGAGACAGGGAGGGAGAAAGCACTCCCCATGGGAAAGGGTCACATCATAATCCCTTCTCCTCCATCTCTCTTTCCTTTTGGGATCTTGGGCATGCATGCATACACACCTGATGTTGTTGTCAAGCTCCCAGTTCTGGGACTCAAACTGTGCAGTCAACCATGTGGAATCTCACTGCATTAGTAACCAGGCTGTGACCAGCCCATTACAGTTTTGGTAATGCTGTTTGTCAATGTACATCACATTCTAAAATTCATGTGTTATTTAACTCAATGATTCCAGGTGTAGAAATTTATCCTCCAGTTATATGCACTCATTTGCACAAAGCCATATGAATAAGGATTAAAATTTCAATATTATTTGTCAAAGGCAAACACTAGAGATGACATAATTTTTACCAATAAAAAATAGTTAATTCAAATATGTTTCATTCAGTCAATGAAACACTACTGTTATTGAAAAGGAACTGAACTTGCACTTTCTGACGCGAAAAGCTCTTTTCATTATATTACTAAGTTAAGAAACAAGAAAGCAAGAGTCAACCAGGATAGTGGTATAACTTACCATATTTATAAAATACAAAGGCACAGAGAGAGAGGGAGGCAGAGTAATGATACACAAAAGCTCTTGATAGATGTTCTTCTGAATTGGGACTCTAGGATGGAAGGAAGACTTTTTATTGAATTGCTTTTCCTTTTAAAAAATAATCACATACTCATATTAGTCTTCCAGTTGAAAAATACTGTTTAATTAAAAAATTACCCCCTGAGTATGTATAGAATTTATAGAGTCAATCTTGAGCACTATAATAACCCTGTAAGTCCCCATGAGAGTGGTTCTGGGAAGTAGATTCCCATGGAGCCAGGCTACCCCTGCAACTTTAGAGACCAGGGTCTAGTCCTTCCCCAGCCTTGAGGGAACCATAAGTGTAAGTATTCCCAGTGCAATCAACCTAATGTGCCTCAGAGTCATCCACAAAGCACCATCCTCTCAACCAGGGACAGCAAACTCTTTCTGCAAAGACAAAAAATAAATATTTTAGGCTTTAGGGACCACATATGGTTTTTGTCACATATTTTTCTTTGTTTTGTTTTCAAACTTCAATTTACATAGTTTTCATTCTTAACCCACTGGTCCTACAAAAATGGTACAGGCCACCTCTGGTCTTGACTATAGTTTGCCAATGCCTGCTCTACACAAATTACATGGGGCAATGGACAGGGCTTCTGTGGCGAGGTAATGATGGGTCACAACTTCTCACCCTAGATACTGGCAATGCCTGGGTGATATTGGCAGGTGATCCAGCAGACTGATGCCCCAGAGCATATACCTGGCTTTGCTCTACTCACCTGCTATCTCCAGTTACCTGGAAAATGGAATCTTTACTCGTGGTCTGAGTTCTCAGTCCATTTTTTCCCATTTTTTAAAAAAGAATTATTTTATTTGGTAGTAGTAGTAGTAGCAGTTTTGAGCAGAGAGAGACAGAAAGAAAGAGAGAGGGAGAGTGAGAAAGCAAGCCACCAGGTCTAGGACTCAGCCTGCAATCAGCCACATGGAAGTCCAGCACCCTAACCACCATGCTACCTACGGCCTCTCTCAGTCCTCTCTTAAAAGTGTCTCCTCTGCTGTGAACCTAAAATTGTTCTAAAAAATAAAGTCTAGTAAAAAAATATTGCCTCCCCAGTTCCTCTCTCTGTCACTTTACCCCTCCCCATCCATCCAAGCCCCAATCACATGTACACACTGTCTCCATCTTCTGGGTATTCTCACCTCTTTATCACTCATGTAAGACAGAAATAGTTGACCTCGGGATAGGTGCGAATTCTTCCTTTTTTTCTTTATCTCCTCTCTAGAACTTAGTACCTACTGGTAAGGTCAATAGAAATCTTCCAGTACAGTTCCAGTACTGTCCCAGGTCTGAGCAGTCCTTCCCGATGTGCAGCTGTCTAGTCTGTGTGTGAGTTCTAGAATTTCTGATCCTAGAGCAGCATGGACTGCTTTGTCTCACTGGCTTTAAACAGTGCTAGGAGAATGATGTGTGCACATGCTCATCTTATGAAGAACAATCTGATAACGATAAGCAGGCTGCTGGAAAGAACATCATTTTACAAAACAGAAAAACCTGGCAGCAGCCTCATATTTGGGAAGCGGGATTTTAGTGTTAGCCTTTGGCACACAAAGATGGGAGACTCCCAAGTCTGATAGAGGAACATGTTGTTTTTATGGGGAAGGATGACAGAAAATTGTGGACAGGTTAATTTATTTCTCCTGGCTGCATGTGGGCCATTGTAGAGGAAAGCAGCCTCCTAGGGACTCAGAGTTCAGGGCAGGTCCGAGGGGGGAAATGAGATGCGATCAATGGTGGAGGCTGTGGGAATCACAGCAGCAGATGTGGCTGGTCTGTATCTGGACCAATTTCCTCCTGAAATTGGAACCTGGTATTAATCACAGTCAAAGGAGGAGCCATGATACCTTGAGAAGCTGCATAGCTTCATTGAGTACAGCCATCACCAGGCCCCAAAGACTTGGGTCTAGCTTGGTTCCATTGCAGATTCAGACAACTTACATGTCAAATTCCTCCTTTGTAAAATGAGGGGGTTAGGCAGGGAGATACCTAATGGTCTTTTCGGTTCAAATATTATATAACACTAGATCAAAATGTTCTAGTTCTAAGCTCGAACTGCAATTCCAGGTGTTTTCTCATACTAGTGTTTTTTGTTTGTTTGTTTGTTTTATAGAGAAATTTTTGTTATAAGGTGCAGGCACACATACCAGAGAGACAGAAAGCAAGAAATCATCCCCCCGAGGGGAATGGCCACACCGCATTCCCTTCTCCTCCATTCTCTTCTTGGGATCTTGGGCACGCATGCACATACACCTGGCATGAGTTTCAAGCCTCCAGGTCTGGGACTCAAACCGTGGCTGGCCATGTAGGAGTACAGCAATGTAACTACTACACCATCTGCTGGTCCTATTTGTTTTAAAAGTTTATTTCTTTATTTTTTCTATGAGTGTGAAAAACAAAGAGTCAACACTCTCAACAGGGTCTTAATACCACAATCCACTCCCAGCCTCAATCAGTACTGGATCATGGTGACCCATGTGCATGGCATGCACAGGGAGGTCTCTAGACAAGCACCTGGAACTTCATCATGTGGGTTAGCCTTACAGAGTTTCGTGGTTTACCACTGCACCACCATCTAGGTCCTCAGTGTGTGCGTGTGTGTGTTTTTATCTTCATTGTATCTTCTTATGATTCTGTCAACTTAGTATCTTGAGCCTCCTTTCTTTATCAATTCACATAGAAAGAAAAGAAATCCATTAGTTATCTCGTTTTCTGGTTTTTGTTTTTTAATTTAATGAGAAATGAAATACCTGATATGTGCCCAACACAGTGTGAGACACAGGGAACTCAGTAAATGAAAAGTTAGTCATAGGAAACCAGCAGGTGGTGTGATGGTTACCTCATTAGACTCCCACATCATCATCTATGGTTCAAATCCTGGACCCAGCGACTTAAATCTCATGCTTGGTGTGTGTGTGTGTGTGTGTCTGCCTATCCAAAAATCCCAAGAGGAGAATGGAGGAGAAGGGATTGTGGCATGACCATCCCTCTGAGGGGAGATTTCTCACTTCCTGTCTCTCTTTCTCTGTCTCTGTCTCTCTGGCAAGCACACATGCCCTATATAAAAAAATCTCTAAAAAATAACTTAGTCATGGGGCCAAAAGATGGCATGGTGGCTGAGGTGCCAGACTCCCACATGGTCAACCATGGTTCAAGTCCTGGACCTGAGAGGGCTTGTTTTCTCACTTTCTTTCTCTCTCTCACTCTCTGGTCAAATTAAAATAAATAATAATGATGAATAAAATTAAATAAAATAATTGTTAAAAAACGAAAAAGAAAGTTACTCATGGTCCTTGCCCTTGTGGAGCTCACAGTCTAGGGTGAAGTCATACAGGTAGATAGATAGTACTGAGACATATGGTAAGAAAGAGAATTTGAGGATGTCATGAAGCAGATATGAAGGGCACTTCCACAATCTGAAAATATCAAAGAAAGCACTTGGGAAACAGAGCTCAGAGTGCTGCAAGCTAAAGAAAGTACCATCTACAAAGACTTAAAGGCAAAAAACAGAATTACACATTCCAAAAATGAAAGGAGTTCTGGAAGAATAGGGCTAAGAGTGTAAGCTGGGAATATGCTCATAGATGATATGAGAGAGGACTTCACATCACCCAGGATCACAAGCAATAACTAAGGACCTATGACTTGAACTATGGTTGACCATGTGGGAGTCTGGCACCTCAACCACCATGCCATCTTTTGGCCCCATGACTAAGTTATTTTTTAGAGATTTATTTATTTATTTATTTATTCATTCATTTATATTTTTAAAATTGCTATAGGACACATGCACTGACCAGAGAAAGACAGAGAAAGAGCAAAAGTGCGAAAGTAAACCACCAGGTCCAGGACTCAAACCGCTGTCAGCCATGTGACAGTCCTGTGCCTTAACAACCATGCCACCTGCTGGGCCCCCACTGAAGTATTTTAAGCAAGGAGTGAAATGATCACATATGAGTTTTAGAAAGTTAATTCTGGCATCAATGGCTAAAAATG
>NW_006159436.1:3331301-3336617 GCF_000334495.1 Tupaia belangeri chinensis | reverse complement strand
AGAGGACTGAAAACAGGAAATTCTGCTAGGAGGCTGCTTCAGTTATCCAGATGAGAGTAAAATGGGTGGGTTTGCCAGGGTGGGAGCAGGAGGGATGTAGAAACTGGTTGGAGAGGTGTATGTTTGAAATTTATAACCCACAAGAAGTGGTCATTGATTGGCTGTGGGTAGTGAGAAGAAAGGAAGTGCTACAGTGAGGCCCAGGTTTCTGGTTCTTAGAGAACAGAAGTGTAGTCTGCAGAGGCTAAGGATCAGACATAGGGGAAGAGGGAAAGAGATATATTTAATTTTGTGTATGTCGCATGTGACAGACTTGGGGACATCCTTGTGAGATGTCCGTTAGAATCTGAAGCTCAGGAGAAAGCTCTGGTCTAGCGCCATAAATTTCAGACTCATAGTCTTCAAGGTCAAAGCAGGAGTCGGTGATCACCAGAACAGAATGTACAGTGACAACCAGTGACAACAGGTCCAGGTCAGCACTGTGAACAGCACCAGTACTGAATGAGGAACAGAGAGAGGAACTTCCATGTGACATAGGAATGAGGATGACAGGCCACCCGGGAGAAGCCAGGGAAGAGTGCTCTAAGAGGGCATGGCCAGTGCCCAGGACTACTGCGTGATCAAGGTGGAAACAAGTGGAAAATACCATCACATTCTGCAGCAAGGAATCTTTTGAGGACCTTGGTGAAAATATAGAAACAAGTGACAGGATTAAAATTAAAATCTAGATCCCAGTGACTGGGAAGTAATGTGAAAAATCAAATCCAGCACATATAATAGATTTTTCTGTAAGAAGCTGGGCTATGAATGGAAGAGAGAAATGAAAACAGGTGTGTTTGTGAAAGCAGTTTTCTCTTTAAGATGGAAAGACTTAGGATGTGTGTGGGCAACTGGGGAGGAGTCCACAGAGAGAAAGTGATTGGAATGCAGAGAAAACGGGAGGAGAAAGAGGGGCCTAAGCAAAGTCCCAAGAAGAAGGAAGGTAGAAGGAACTTCAGAATTTTTTTGAAAGTGGATTCGAGGCCAGCAGATAAGGAAATGGTTATGTCATTGTACTCCCAAGTAGTCAATCACAATTCAAGTCTCAGATCTTGTGGCTTAAATTTCAGACTGAGCGTGTGTGAGTGTGTGCCCAAAATTCCAAGAGGAGAATGGAGGAAAAGGAATTGCAGTGTGGCTATCCCCCCAGAAGGTGATTTCTTGTTTTCTGTCTCCCTGTCTCTCTGGTAAGTGCAAGCACCCTATAGCAAAAATCCCTCTTTAAAAAAAAATGGATTAAAAGAATCAGTGTATTTTGGTACAAAAAAATTTGGGAGCCAGCAGGTGGTATGGTGGTTAAGGTGCTAGATTCCCACATGGTTGACCACAGTTCAAGTCCTGTACCTAGTGGCTTGCTTTCTCACTCTCTCTCTCTCTCTCTGATGCACACACATGCTCTATATCAAAATAATAATAATAAATTAAATTAAATAATTCTTTTTTAAAATTTAAATCCATATATAGTTTTTTCCTGATACACACTTCCTACAAATTTTTTAAGTACCTCTTATTAGCCATACAAACTTCTTTCCTTCCAACTGAGCAGAAAGGAGGAAAGGTGGTGGGTAGAGAGAGAAATAGGTGGCAGGAGAGTGGAATAGATGGACTAAAAATAGCCACTACTTTCTCCTTGAATTTCTGCCACCCTGCCCTTGCCTGGGTTATTAATATCACTCCTAATGCTCCCCTCAGTCCCGTTCTGAAAATCCTACCCGGCCATTGGCTCCAGTCTTCTTCCATCCATACCAGCTTCTCCACTGCTCTGCACACAGACTTCACCCACTTTTCTGATCTCCAAGGATTATCTGTGCATCTTCTACCAGAATATTCCTTGAGGGCAAGAACTAGACCAAGCAATTATTAACGTTCCCCACTGGGCTGGGGCAGAGCATATTCTCTGACTGTACTTTTGGATTCAAAATTGGAAAACTTTTTGACTCAAAATTGGAAGTGTCAGTTCTGACATTTAGGAAGATCCCTTCATCTTGACTTTTAGAATAGGAATAGCAAAGGCAAAGAAAGATTCCAAACAGCAGTTTAAGGTAGGTATGGAATAGAGGCTTCAGAGTCTGAGAAAGATGGAACTCAGAGTCTTGGTGCTGGCAGGTACTGTGTGATGTGTGAAGCAGGATAGCATGTGATACAGCCAGTGATCATGTGGTCTCTGACACATGATATATGGTGATGGTACATGACACCCTCACATAGCACAGTGGTGTGTGCTATGATTGTATGGTGGGGTGTAGTAAAATTCCACCTTGGGTTATATTTATATAATACTCACCGTTCCTCTATAAGCAAGAAGCTCAGCACACCATTCAGAATCGCAGGGAAACACCAGGTTTGGTCAGAAGGCAGAAAGCAGTGAGAAGAAGACATAGGCCAGAGCCCTTATTGGGGTTTCTGTGGGGAAGAGAAAGGGAACAGTGTAGGATATGCTGTTTGAGTAATCTCTTAGGGTTTGAGGGCACAGGTATGAGTCTAGCCTGGTATCCAGCCCTGGGATGATTTAGGGCAGAGGAAATAGGAGCTTGGTGTGTAAGTAGGGTTAGGAGATAGTTAATTTACAGGATGGCAAGCTGAATTGGTTAGTCTGCATAGGAAAAACTGGGCCCTTTGCTCTATCTAAATTGACTAGCCCTGGGAAGGGTAGTCTGCCCCTGGGTCTGTAAGGCCCCCAAATGCCAGAACATCAAGAGTAAAGAAAGTAAGTCTAGATTGTGCACCACTGTGTATCACATGTGATGCAGTGCATATGAACATGCAATAATACTGCTACCACAAATACAATCGCATGCCGCCATAGTCTAGAGATTGCCCAACCGTGTCTAAACCCTGCACTGGCCACTTGGAAAACATGCCAGGCTTGTGTGTATGCACACCCCAAATCCCAACAGGATAGAGAAATGGAGGAGAAAGGATCATAGTACTGTCATGCCTATTAGGGGATGCGTTTTCTCTGTGTGAGTCTCTCACATGAGTGCACGTACTCTCTGGCAATTAAAAACAGTAAGATTACAGAACACTAAAAAAACAGTTAAATATAACTGGCCCTCTGACAAATGATGCCAAATAGAGAAATACAGAATTTAAGAAAGCACATTTAAACACATACTGTGTAACGTTATTTATGATAATAAGATATGACGGGATGGTAGTATGTACTATGTCATGAATGATGTGTAATAGCATGTTATATGATCATGTTACCATACTACACACCACAGTATTGACTGGGTAGTACATGATGCATCATGGCATGTGATATTATTGCATGATCTTATCCATCGTGTCACATGTGACACATTTGGCACATGATATGATGGGGGGGATAGCGTGCCCTGTATGATGTGCAACACATAAGTGGTACATGATACAGTGTGGCCTGATTGGGGAAGTCTATTCAGTAGCACAGGGTGGGATAGAATGGAGAGCAGGCCTGGTGTCAGTTGGACTAGTTACAGGCTCTGGCTGGTCCATGTGAGTGGAGATAAGGGCTCTGGCAATAGGGATGGGAACAGGGTAGATGGGAGAGTAGTACAGCGTGCATGCTACCTGAATGTCCTGCAGGCAGCTCAAGCTCAGCATGTCTGAACTGAAGGGACTGTCTTCCCCCAGCTTCCTCCCCAAGTGGCAACCCAATCCAGGTGCCTCAGAGGAACCTCTGAGTCATCTCATCCCTGTCCTTTCCCACGGGCCTACCCACATCCTCCACTTAACCCCTGACAGATGTGTCAATGTCAAGAGGCTTCCATCTCCCAGCCCCCACTCAGCTTCCATAGGGTCCCTCACTATTAGAGGCCAGAGGACAGGCTGACACCACCAAGAGGGAGAGGCAATCGGGGCAAATCCTTGGTGACATGTCAGAGTCAGGAGGAGGAAGAGGAGCAGCCAGAGAGGTAGGAAGGAAAGCAGGACAGAAATCAGGGAATGATAAAGTGTGAAGAAGGCTGGTCTGCAGTATCCAATCCCATGAGGTCAAGAAAAGTGAGGGCGCAAGGAAAAGAACTATGTCCAGAGCTTACGCTATTGCTTACTTCTCAGCTCATGGGAAATTAAGAGAAGGCTGTGTTTCTATGAAGCTGAGGCACAGGATGCAAAGCAATACATTCATGCAAATCATCTTTTTGGGCATTCTGCACACTGGAAAAAGTAGGAAGTGAGCTAATGAACTATATACCATGAAGACCTCAGGAGGGAGAAAGCAGGATCCATTATTCAAACTAGTACAGCAGGTATTCATTTCTTCAGTTGACATAAGCAGGTGTGGAAAATAAATGCAATTTTCTTTGTTTTCCTACAACTCGACTGAGCTTCTGTCTTTTCTTTTACTTAAAAGTTTAATATAAAATATTCCACATAAAATGGCACAGCCATTATGGAAAAGAATATTTGTGATTGGTTCCTCAAAAAAATTAAAAATAGAGCTAACTACCTTTAGGCCAGCAAGTGGTCGACTATAGTTCGAATCCCAGACCTGCCAGCTTGCTTTCTCACTTTGTCTCTTTCTCTCTCTGGTGTGCGCATGTGCCCAATAGCTAATTTAATAATAACTATTAATATTATTAAATTAAATTAATAATTCTTTTTTAAAAAGAAGAAAGAAAACTACCTTATGATCCAGCGATTCTACCTCTGAGTGGAACATTACAATACCTAGAATAGTCAAATTTATAGAGACAGAAAGTAGAATGGTGACTACCAGCGGCTGAAGGGAGGACAAAATGAGGAGTTACTATTTAATGGGCATAAGATTAAAATAATTCTGTAGAGACAGTAGCAAAACATGCATATATCTAGTGTCACTGAACCATATGCTTAGAAATAATTACAGTGGTAATTATTTTTGATTGTTGTTGTTTTTGCTTAATGGTACATGCACTTTCCAGAGAGAGACAGAGAGAAGGAATGTGAAAAATCACCACCCGGGAGCAGGTGTGTGGTGGATGGCTACACCACAGTCCCTTTGCCTCCATTCTCCTCTTAGGATTTTAGGCACACATGCATACTGGGACTCAAACCATGTAGTCAGTCTGTAGGATCCTGTTGCCTAACCACCATGCCAACAGCTGACCCAAGATGGTACTTTTGTTATATGCACTTTACCACAGTGTTTTTAGAAAGGAATCAGAAGCAGGGCCAGCAGGTGGCATAGTTGTTAAAACACTGGACTCCCACAAGGCCGACCATGATTTGAGTCCCGGTGACTTAAAAATTCTGCTGGGCATGTGCATATGTGTGTGTGTGTGTGTGTGTGTGTGTGTGCATGCACATGTA
>NW_006159436.1:3325227-3330841 GCF_000334495.1 Tupaia belangeri chinensis | reverse complement strand
TTTCAAAAAAGAGGCAAGTAAAATACCTTTAAAAAAAAAAAAAGCTTAATTTAACATATTCCTGAGAAAATCAGTCACTTAAGTGTTTTTCTCAGCCTTTTTTTTCCTTTTAAGCTCAGGCAAAGGAGGATTTTCTCCTTCTTCTGTGGTCTCATGCGACATGAAATGGGAGTTAGGAAGGGAAGGAGGAAGTGCCTGGCCCGAGATAAACTGTCCTCTGGGATCATCTGCATAGAGTTATCACCCAGTAGCCTGGTTACCCTCCAGACTTTCAGTTCCCTGAAGGTCCCCTGCCAGAGCATCCCTGCCAATTTCTGCTGTAGGACTTCTTATGGTCAAGACTGCCTTTCAGGTCAATCTGCTTTTGATGGGTCTCCACGTTGTTTCCACTATTGAGCTATAGCAAATAGTGCTTCTGCGAAGATCCTTGTATGCGTGATGATGAACATGTTTGCAGTTCTATTTGCCAAACACCTGAGTGAAACGATTGGGTCACAAGATCTGCATATATTCAGACTAAGCAGGTACTGCCGTTTTTCCAATGAGTTCACCCATAATATCCAAGATCTGCCGGCAATGCGCTGAGAGAGAGAATTACTCCAACCAACACTTGATGCTTTTTTGTCTTTTTCATTTTAGTCATTCTGGTGGATATGTTGAAGTAATGCTTTGTGGTTTTATTTTTATATTTCCCTTGTGCTTAAGGAAGCTGAGCACCTTTTCATGCTTATTCACCATTTGAATATCTTTTTCTGTAAGCATCTGTCAGGTCTTTTACCTTTCTTTCTGTTGATTTTTCTTGCCATTTTAGTAACTAGAATTTTTTTTGGTTTTGTATTTATAAAAATATATCCATATATGGATTTATAAATTTACATTACATAAAATATTTATATTACATAAAATATATTTCATAAAATATTTATAGTATAAATATATAAAATATATTAAATTATTTAAAATATTTTTTTATCTTTTTTTGGAGAGGTTTTTTCTCATTGGGCACATGCACTTGCCAGAAAGACAGAGAAAGACAGAGAGACAGAAAGCGAGAAATCACCCCCCAGAGGGGATGGCCACTCCGCAATCTCCTCTCCTCCATTCTCCCCTCGGGATGTTGGGCATGCATGCACATGTGCCTGGCATGAGTTCAAGCCACCAGGTCCAGGACTCGAACCGTGGTTGACTACATGGGAGTACAGCGACATAGCCATTACGCTAACCGCTGGTCCCTAAAATCTTTTTATTAATACACGTAAATCTTTGCTGAATATATGTATTGTAAATATATAACTCCACTCCGTGACTCACCTTTTCCCTCTCTTCAAAGTATTTTTCCATGAACAAAAATTTGTATGATTAATGTGGCCTGATATATCCATTTTTCTTCAATTATGACTAGTACTTTTGTGTTGTGTTTGAGAAAACATTGGCTGCACTCACAAAGACATTCTCTAACAGCTTTATTGTTACAGCATTCATATTTTCATCTGCAGTCCATCTGGACTTGATTTTTGTGTATGGGGTGAAATAAAAGTCAAGATTTTTTTTTCCATGTATTCAGCTGACACGAAACCATTTATTAAAAAAAAAAAATCCTTTCCTCAATGTATTGCAATGCCATTGTCATAAGCCAGGAGAAGGCATGTTTGTAGGACTCTTCATGGATTCTCCCTTCTTTTACACTGGCCAGTATAACTGTCCTCGTGCTTCTTGCACTATCTTAGTCTCAGGAGTTTTATAATCATTCTCAGTAGCATAGGTTTTCCAGCTTTCTTATTCTTCTTCAAGAGGAGAATGGAGGGACCAAAAGTTAGTGTAATGGCTATGTCACTGGACTCCCATGTAGTCACCCACAGTTCGAGTCCCGAACCTGGTGGCTTAAACTCATGCTGGGCATGTGCGTGTGTGTGTGTGTGTGTGTGTCCAACATTCCAAGAGGAGAATGGATGAGAAAGGATAGCGGCATGGTCATCCCCCCAAAGGGTGATTTCTCACTTTTTATCTCTCTGTCTTTCTGGAGAGCTCACGCACCCTATAGCAAAAACCTCTCCAAAAAAAGAGAGAATGGAGAAGGAATTTTGGTGTTACCAGTCACCAGAGGGGATGGTGCTTTCTTGTTTACCCGCTTTCCATCTCTCTCAGGCAATCTGCCCTCTAGCAGATTTTTAAAAAGATACTATTTTACTACCATTTGTGCTGCCTTCAGGATATGAATTTCAAATGTTAGATTATTTCTATTATTTTCCAAATAGCTTTTGCTTTATTCTACAATTCTTACTTTTTTTCTCTCTCTAAACTTTATTTTGAATTTTTTTTAGAGGCTTTTGCTATAGGGCACGTGCGCTCTCCAGAAAGACAGAGAGAGACAGAGAGACAGAAAGAGAGAAATCACCCTCCAGTGGGGATGCCCATGCCACAATCCCTTCTCCTCATTCTCCTCTCGGGATCTTGGGCATGCACGCACAGTGCCAGGCGTGAGTTTAAACCACCAGGTCTGGGACTCGAACTTTGGCTGACTACCTGGGAGTCCAGCAACATAGTCATTATGCCAACAGCTAGTCCCTATTTTGAGTTTTTTTTTTTTTTTAATTGACATCATTTGGCTTACCAATCTTGTCTGGCTATATCCACTGTGCTTTTAAATCCATCATTAAGTTCTTAATATCAGATACATATTTTACAGTTCTAGAGTTTTCATGTGATTCTTTTTTTAAAGATACTCTGTGATAAAGCTTCATTTTTCCCCTCTAATTTCTTGAACATATTAAATGTAATTATTTTAAAGTCCTTATCTACTAATTCCAATACCTAATATTTAATGGACCCAGGTGTTTGTTTCTAGTTCTTTATTTTATTTTATTTTATTTTTGGAGAGGTTTTTGCTATAGGGCGCATGCACTCGCCAGACAGACAGAGACAGAGAGACAGAAAGCGAGACATCACCCCCCAGGGGGGATGGAGATTCCACAAACCTCTGGGGATCTTGGGCACACACGCATACACGCCCAGCGTGAGTTTAAACCGCCGGGTCCAGGACACAAACCGCGGTTGACTACATGCACGTCCAGCGACATAGCCGTTACGCTAACTGCTGGTCCCTGTTTCTAGTTCTTTATGTTCACTCTTAGTTTTTTTTCTGTTGTTTTGCAAATTGTGTGTTTGTGTGTGTGTGTACATAATGCATGTACACACACACACAATATACACACAGATGTATGCACACACACACACATGCACATACATATATAATTTATATTCACTGCCTAGTACATCTGCAGACTAGTCACTGATCGGAACATAAGACAGTGGCTCTCCTGCCAGTCAGGACCTACTGAGATCAGTGCTGATGGCTGCTGAGACTAGTATCCGTGGCCTCAGTGGAGATGGTGAGTGTACTGTGGCCATCGTTCAGAATGGTCACAGTGTGCAGTGACAAAACAGGCAGCAGAGATGTGCTGGTTCTCACTGTTTATTAGGTCTTTGTGGGCAGACAGAGGTGCAAGAAGGGCCTAGCTCCATCTGCTATTAGCTGGATGACCCAGGGCAAATCACTCAGTGTCTTGCTGATCCTCAGTCTCCGTATGTGCAGAACAGATATAATCATCTCTACCTCCTCTGTCTTTTTACATATACATATGTATACTTTCCTCCTCTTCTCATATATAGAAATATATTTTAATATCTATATAAATATTTAATATATTAGATTGTTGAGAAAGTCATGATGTATATTTTTGTTTTTCTATGCATCATGACTTTCCAGATGACTCAATATATGTAACAAAATAAAATATGTTTCATATAAATTATATATGAATATATAAAAAGTATATGTATACATATTTTTATATTCATATAGAAATATATACATAATAGTTATATATAATATACATATATGCATACATACCTATATATGTATATTGTATATTCAGTACTTTTTTAGAAAACTAAAAGATTTTTGGTATGAGTGATTCACAAGTGCAGAAAATTACAAAATAAATATTTATCCTAAATCATATTAACTATAAATTTCTATTATCAAGAGCAGTTGCACATTACCTAAATTTTGGTAAATGGGCAGACAAATAATTAATCAACATGTGATTCAGTGCTGCATTTAAAATAAAAATTGTGTTTATTTTACTTAAGTTTCACTGAGAAAATACACTGAAGAAAATGTTGATTCTTACGTTCATGTCTTATGGCCCCATAATGTATTATTTCTCTGAAGCGGCTCCTAAAATTAACTGACCATATTTTATAAAAGTTGCTTATGTCAGCACTCTGAAACTGTCTGATTCATTCTCACTTTAAATTTGTGATTTCCAATCTATATTACTTTTACTACATGAAGATTTTTTTATTTATGCTTTATTCTGTAACCAAGATCCCAAAGCAGTTTAATTTTTTCCATCAAATTTTGCAAGTGAAATGTTTGATTTTGAGGCAGATTCATGTGCACTTGTAAAATACATAATACAGTTTTCTTATACTTTTTACCATAGACTTTTATCAAGTATTGTATTATGGTATAATATCACAGCCAGGATATAGACATTTGCACGAACCCCCAGTTCTGTCATCATAAAGATTCCTCTTGCTGCTCTTTTATAGCCATATCCACCTTTGCCCCAACTGTGACCCCACACGCCCCATAATCAGTTCTCCATTTTTTGTAATTTTGTTTATAAGTGGAATCATAAAGTATGTGACACTTCTGAAACTGGTTATTTTCATTCAGTATGATTATCTGAAGGTTAGATTAAATTATTTTATGTATCAATAATTTTTTTCAAATTGTTGAGTAGTGTTCCATGATGCATGAATCACTGAATCACTGCATGTTTAATCATCTACCCATTGAAAGACATCTGGATTATTACCTGGTTTTGACTATTACAAATAAAGCTTCATTGAATATACATGCATCTATTTTGAATAGATACCCAAAATGCAATTGCTAGGTTGTATGTTTAGTTTTTTAAGAAACTGCCATATACTTTTCTACATGGCTATATTGGTTTATATTGTCACCACCAATATATGAGTAATCTAGTTTCTCTATATTTTTGCCAGCATTTGGTATTGACACTTTTTATTTTTAGCCATTCTAATACTTATACAATGATATCTCATTAGTATTTTTTAATTATTATTATTATTGTTATTTTTTACACAATCACTATACATCATTTAGCTTGTAAAGAGTACTTACCCACGGGACCAACAGTTGGCCCATGTAGTCAACCACAGTTTGAGTCCCAGACCCCGTGGCTTAACTCATGCCAGGTACGTGTACATGTATGCCCAAGATCCCGAGAGGAGAATGGAGGAGAAGGGATTGCGACATGGCCATCCCCCATGGTGGTTGATTTCTTTCTTTCTGTCTCTCTGTTTCTCTGTCTCTCTGGTGAGCACACGCACCCTATAGCAAAAACCTCTCCAAAAAAAAAAGGAAAAAAGAAAAGAAAGGAGTACTTACCCATGAAATACACCTCAGGCCAGTACAGTTGAGAATACTATACGTATTATTATCAACAGGTAATAAACCATTTCTGTGTTTACAAATGTCTTATATCTGTATTTTTTCTACCTAGTTTCCTTCCCTACA
>NW_006159436.1:3299723-3325189 GCF_000334495.1 Tupaia belangeri chinensis | reverse complement strand
CTACTGTCCATAACTATGTTTAATGCTTTTATGTTCTCTAATATTTCGGTCTTTTCATAGAGTGCAGACAGTTGGTGTATATCAAGTGGAGACATACAATGTCTCTGTTTAATAACCTGACTTTCTTCACTCAGCAGCAGATCTTCCATATTTGTCTTTTCTATCAAAAGCCAGGATCTTATTTTTTTATGGCTAAAAAGTATTTCATGGAATATATGTGTCACATTTTTTTCAATCCATTCATCTGTTCATGTACATTTGGGTTGATTCCATGTCTTAGCAATTGTGAATAATGCTGTAATAAGTACATATGTGCAAGTCCTTTTCCAACTGAGCATTCTCCTGTTCTTTGGGTAGATACCCAGGAGTGGAATTGCTGGATCATTATAGTAAGTCTCTTTGTAGGTCTTTAAGGAAACACCATGTTTTCTAGAGTGACTGGATCAATTTACATCCCCACCAACATTGTAGTAGAGTTTCCCTTTAACCTCAACCCCCCCAACACTTATCATTTTTTTGTGCTTTAAATCTTCACCATTCTGACAGTGGTTAGGTGATATCTCATTGTGATTTGAATATGCATCTCACTTATGATGAGGAATTTTAAGCATTTTTTTCCATGTGCTTTATGACTGTTTATATGTCTTCCTTAGAGAGCTTTTTGTTCAGCTCATTTTTCCATCATTTAATTGGGTTGATCTTTTTTTTTTTTTCCAAATTATCTTGAGCTTCCTGTGTATTCTGGCTATCAGTCCTTTATCTGAGGCATAGTTAACAAAAATACTCTCCCTTCTGAGGGTTGTCAATTGATATGAATTAGTGTGTCTTTTGTTGTGAAGAAAATTCTTAATCTGATGTGAACCCACTTGTCTATTTTTGGGATTATTTCCTGTGCTTTGGGGGTCTTATTTAAGAAGTATTTGCCTACTCTAGTGCCCCCAGAGTTTCCCCAGTGTTTTCCACTAAGAGTTTTAAAGTCTGAGGTCTTAGGTTTAGATCTTTGATCCATTATGAGTTGATTTTGTTAATGATTAAAGATGGATATCTAGTTTCATCTTTCTGCATGTGGACACCCCATTTTTCCAGCACCATTTGCTAAAAAGATTTTCCTTTTCCCATTATAATGACTGGTATCCTTTGTCAAAAATCAGTTGGCTGTAAGTTTTGTGGTTTATTTCCAGGGTCTATATTTTGTTCCATTTGTCCACCTGTTTTCATGCCAATACCATGCTCTTTTGATTATCACAGCTTTGCAATCTATCTTGTGATCAGGGAGTGAAATGTCACCCAATCCACTTTTCTTATGTGGGATTATCAGGGAGTGAAATGTCACCCAATCCACTTTCCTTATGTGGGATTGCTTGGCAATACAGGGTCTTTTATGATTCCAGATAAATTCCATGATTGTCTTGTCTAGATCTGTGAAGAATGTCTCTGGTAATTTGATTGAAATGGCATCAAATATGCAGATTAATTTAGGTAAAATTACCATTTTGGTTATATTACTTCTTCCCATCCAGGAACATAGGACTTTCTTCCACTTTTTTGTGTCATCTTCAATACCTTTAAAAAAATGTTTATAGTTTTCCTTGTAAAGGTCTTTGACCTTGTTGGTTAGGTTTATGCCTAGGTATCTTATACATGTCATGCTATGATAAAAGGAATTATTTTCTTTAGTTCTCCCTCAGTCAGCTTGTTGTTGGTATATAGAAATGCTATCGAGTTTTGGATGTTGATTTTGTATCCTGCCACTTTACTGCATTCATTTTACTTTGAGAACTCTTTCATTGATACCTTTGGGTCTTCTATATATACAATCATGTCATCTGCAAATAAAGATATTTCATCTCTTCTTTCCCTTTTATATTATTCTTTTTTCTGATTGCATTAGCTAAGATTTACAGTGCTGTATTGAAAAAGAGCAGAGAAAGTTGGCAGCCTTGTCTCGTACCAGGTTTTAGTGGAAAAGTTTTCAGCTTTTCTCCATTCAGTATGATTTCAGCTATGAGTTTTTCATGGATGGCTCTTATGGTGTTGAGAAATGACCCTTCTATGCCAATTTCGCTAATAATCTTAATCATGAAGGAATGTTCTATTTTATTGAATGCATTTTCTGCATCAATTGAAATTATCATATGATTTTATCATTCTTTCTCTTAATATGGTGCATTACATTTATAGTTTTGCATATGTTGAACAACCATTGCATCACTGGAATAAAATCTACATGGTCATAATGAATAATCTTTTTTAAATGTTGTCGGGTACAATTTACAAATTTCTTGTTGAGAATTTTTGCAGCTATATTCATCAGAGATATTGGTCTGTAGTTTTCCTTCCTTGTCATGTCTTTATCTGTTTTGAGACTGAAGATGATGGAGGTGTCATAAATAGAGTTTATGAGGATTATTTTCTTTTGGATCTTTAGAAATAGTTTGAGTAAAATGGGGGTTAACTCTTCCTTAAAAGTTTTGTAGAATTCAGAAGTGAAGCCATCAGGATGGGGTTTTTCTTTGTAGAAAGTTTATTTATTATTGATTCTATCCTATTGCTTGTTATCAGTCTGTTCGGTCTTACTGTAGCCCCCTGATTCAATCTTGGTATATTATATCTGCCCAGGAGTTTGTTCATCTCACACGGGTTCTCTTATTTGTTGGTATATAGTCATTCATAATTTCCTTTAATAATGTTTTGTATTTATATTGTGTCTGTTGTAATATTGTCTATTTCATTCATTTTTTTCTGCTGATGTGCAGGTAGGCCACTGCCTAGCTCCCAGTCAATCCAGCTTACTGTCTTGTTATGAGGAACCTGGCCCTTCCATGAATGTTGCCAGCAATAAAGTGACCTGTCCTAATCTATGTTCAGATTGAGACTTTGAAAACAGAGTAGGCTTTATAATATGGATGCTATCCCTATGACTTTGAAGTGCAAAGTAGAATAAATGAATTGTATTCCGCATTTTTCATGGATTGGATGCTGAGCATTCCTACCAAGTTAGGTGATTAGGTAATTAACATTTGAAATATAAGTTATGCCAATATATTGGCATATGAATATTCTTTTCCTAGTTTTCCTTTCAGATTTACTGTTACGTTGGCTTTAGTGTGACATAGAGTAAGTCACTGTGCTGATTCATTTTTATCTAAAATTCATTTTTATATTGAAAAAGAAAAATAGTTATTTTAAAAATTTGTTTAATCTGGTTCCTGTCTCTCTTCTTACTCTGTTAGCAAATAATATGTCAATCTTGTTAATATTTTCAAAGAACCAGCTTTTGTTGTCATTTGTTTTCTGGATTATTCATTATTTTCTATTTTATTTATTTCTGCTGGAATCTTTGTTATTTCTTTTCTCGTGGTAGTTTTGGAATGTTTTTGTGTTTTTTTTTTTCCCTGTTCCCTGAGGTATGAGGTATTATGTTAGGTTGTCTGTTGTCACCTTTTTTTTTTTTTTAATAGGGCTCATGCACTCTACAGACAGAGAGAGAGACAGAGAGATAGAAAGCAAAAAATCACCCCCAAGAGGGGATGGCCACACCACAATCCCTTCTCCTCCATTCTCCTCTCGGGATCTTGGGCACGCACGAACATGCACCCGGCGTGAGTTTAAGTCACCAGGTCCAGGACTCGAACTGCGGTCGACTATGTGGGAGTCCAGCGACATAGCCATTATGCTAACTGCTGGTCCTCATGTTGTCACCTTTTCATCTTTTTCTTATGCACACTAATTGCTATGAATTTCCCTCTTATTGATGTCTTTGTTGTGTCCCATAGATTACAAAACTCATGTACTCATTGTCATTTGTTTCCATAAATCTTTTTATCTCACCCTTAATTTCTTCAGTAGTTTAGAAATCATTCAGGACTAAGTTGTTTAGATTACTTGTGTTTGTGCATTTATGACAATTTTTCCTGAAATTAATATTAAGTTTAATTTCATCATGGTCAGAGAAAATGCTGGATATTATTTCTGTGCCTTTGAATCTGTAAAGGCTTGATTGTTCCCTGTCAGATAGTCAATCTTTAAAAAGTTTCCATGCAGGTGTGAGAAAATGTTTATTTTGTGGTTTTAGGGTGGAAAGTTCTATATATGTTTGTCAAGTCCATTTGAGTTATGGTATTAATTAGGTCCTGTATCTCTTTGCTTATTTTTTGTCTTAAAGATCTGTGTAAGGGGAATAGTGGGATGTTGAGATCCCCAACAATTAGATTGTTGATATCTATCTCTTCTGTTAGATCTAGCAGTCTTTTCTTCATGTATTTGGGTGCTCCTGAGTTGGGTGCATAGATATTTATAAGTGTTATGAATTAGCCATTATACTACTATGTAATGCCATTCTTTGTCTCTTCTTACAGAATTTTCTTAAAGCCTATTTTGTCAGAAATAAGCATCATGACTCCAGCCCTTTTTTGATTTCTGTTTGCATGGAATATCTTTTCCAACCCTTCACTTTTTGTCTACATATGTCTTTATCCATGAGGCATGTTTCTTATAGGCAACAGAGAGAGGGTTTCTGTTTTTTTAATCCATTCAGCCAGTCTATGTATCTTGATCAGAGAATTTAATCCATTAACATTCAACATTATTATCGATATTTTCCTGACCTTTTTTAACATTAAGTGAACCATTCTCTTGGTTGTTTTTGTTCTCTTATATCTGTCTGTCTCTCTTTCATTTTTCTGGTATAGCACTCCCTTCAAAACTTCTTGAAGAACTTGTCTGGAGTTGGTAAATTCTTTCAGGTTTTGTTTATCTGAGAATGTGTTTATCTTTTCTTCACAGATGAAGGATAATCTTGCCAAGGTTTAGTAATCCTGGTTGAAATTGTTTTTTAATTTAACATTTTGAATGTATTTCCTTATTCTTTCCTTGCTTGCATTGCTTCCAAAGAGAAGTCTGATGTTAACGTGATGGATAACCTTTGTAAGTAACTTGACGTCTCTCTCTTGCCAATTTTAGTATCTTGTCTTTGTGGTTTCAGCCAGTCTGGCTATGATGTGACTTGGAGATCTTAAGTTGATTCCATTTGGGTTCCTTTGTATTTTCAGGGTTCTGGATATTCAAATGCTTCTCTAGGTTTGGAAAGTTTTCTTCCAGGATTTCATGAAATAGATTATCAGTGGCCTTATTATTTTCATCACCTTCTGGGATACCAATTATCTGGATGTTTGGGTACTTACTGGTATCTAGTATTTGTCATATATTGTCCTCAATTTTCTTGGTTATTTTTTCAGTCTTTTTGATAATTTTCTTTAGGTCAGAGGTTTTGTCTTCAACATCCAAGATTCAATCTTCTGTGAGGTCTAATCCACTTCTAATATTTTCAGGGCTTTTTTTTTTTTTTCTTTGAGGGAGTTTTTTGCTATAGGGTGAGTGTGCTCATCAAAGAGACAAAGATAGAGAAAGAAAGTGAGTAATCACACCCCCACCTCCACAGAGGAATGGCCATATTGCAGTCTCTTCTCAAATTTCTTCTCAGGATTTTGAGCACAAATGTATGCATGTCTGGCATGAATTTTCAACTGCTGGATCCAGGACTCTAAATGTGGTGAAAGTCCAACAATTTAACCATTACACCATTTGCTGGTCCTGGGAGGTTTTTATTTCCTGCATTACAATTACAATCTTCATCTCTAACAATTCTGTTTCTTTCTTTCATTTGCTGGTCCTGGGAGGTTTTTATTTCCTGTATTACAATTACAATCTTCAATCTTCATCTCTAACAATTTTGTTTCTTTCTTTTTTTTTTTTTTTTAGTGTCTAGTTCTTCTTTCAAATCATGGTAGGACTTCCTCGTCTTCTGGAACTCATTGTCCTTTTTTTTTTTTTTTGGAGCGTTTTTTGCTATAGGGCATGTGCACTCACCAGACAGACAGACAGAGACAGAGAGACAGAAAGTGAGAAATCACCCCCTGGGGGAATGGCCACACCGCAGTCCCTTCTCCTCTCGGGATCTTGGGTATGCACGCACATGTGCCCGGAGTGAGTTTAAGCCACCGGGTCTGGGACTCGAACCATGGTCAACTGCATGGTAGTCCAGCAACATAGCCATTACGCCAACTGCTGGTTCCTCGTTGTCTTTTTTCTCTTGGATCTACTGGAATTTGTTGTCTCTTTCCTCTTGTATCTTATTTATTTTTGTCACTATAAATGTTCTGAATTGTTTATCTGACATTTCCACAAGTTCTATAATATTGTTTGTGGATGATGAGTAATTGTTTTCCCTTGCAGGTGCTCCTGTAATGGTTTCCAGTCATCAGAGGAATTGTACATTTCTTCCTAAATTCTTCGAGTTAATTCAGAGTGTTCAAAGGTGAGCTGGAGGAGGTGATCAGAGATCTCTCTGCTGTTCTACCTCTCTGATGCTCACTTAGTAACTTGCACTGTTGTTTCTGGACTTGGATAATTCAAAGCCTTCCCAGTTTCTAGAGAATAGGTACAACTGGGGCTGACCAGCTGAGCTTCAATTGAGAAAGACAGAAGGGGGTCACAAAGCATGCAACGTGTGTAACCAGGGTTGAACCACAGTCTCTCTGCAACTCCGTCTCCCCTGCCACCCAAAGCAGCCAGACTGTCACTGGGGTGAAAGTCCCAATGGTGCAGGGAGCAAGGAAAGGAGGGTTTCTCCAAATCCCAACTGAAATATCTGAGAGTTCAAAGTTATTTGAAGGAGGCTGTGAACCAGGTCTCTGAAGTACAACTTCTCAGCCACAGTGGCTCACCATGCAGCAAGGTCCATCACTGGGGCATATTTCC
The DNA here is from genome assembly GCF_000334495.1 of Tupaia belangeri chinensis. Classification (NCBI taxonomy): domain Eukaryota; kingdom Metazoa; phylum Chordata; class Mammalia; order Scandentia; family Tupaiidae; genus Tupaia; species Tupaia belangeri. The sequence continues at coordinate 3,318,430 of NW_006159436.1, read as the reverse complement.
CGATGGCACTGGGAGCAAGGAAAACTCTCATTGATATTTTAACTTGCATATCCCTAATGGCTAATAATGTTTATCATCTTACCATCTGTATGTCCTCAGGGGTTAAATGTCTGTTCATAATCTTTGCTCATATTCTAATTAGACATTTTTATTTTCTTCTATAATTGAGTTTTGAGAGTTTGTTATATATTCCAAGTACTAGTCTATTCTGGATATGTGGTTTGTAAATATTTTGTCCTTACATGTAACTTGTCTTCACTCTCCTAACAGAGTCTTTCATAGCAAAAGTTTTTAACTTTTTTGAAGCAGAATTTATTGGGACCAGTAGGTGGCATGATGGTTAAGGCACTGGATTCCCACATGACTGACAGCAGTTTGAGTCCTGGACCTGGTTGCTTGTTTTCTCACTTTCCCTCTCTCTCTCTGTCTCCCTCTGGTCAAAATAAAAATAAATAAAATTAAATTAAATAATTCCTTAAAAGCACAGTTTGTTATTTTTTTTTCTCTTATGAATAATGCTTTTGGAGTCATATCTAAGAAGTCTTTACCTAGCTAGGGCCTACAATTTTTCTATTTTTTTTTTCCTAAAGGTTTTATACCTTCCATTTTACATATAAGTTGTGATCCATTTTAAGTTAAATTTTGTATAAGGTGTGAGGTTTGGAATGAAGTTCACTCCCCCCCACCCCCGGATCTCCTTTCTCAAAAATTAGCTAAGCATATTTATGTAGATCTATTTCTGGGTTCACCATTCAATTTCATTAATTTACATATTTCTATCTTTGTGTTAAAAAAACACTCTCCAACTATAGCATTGTAGTAGGGTGTAATAATGGTGACAGTTACATTATTCTTGATTTTCCTACATTATTTTTGTTTTTATAGATTGTTTTAAGTCTTCAGCATTTTTACTTATCTATCTATATTTTAGAATACTCTTTCCTATGAGAAAAGTTAATCTCCTAAATTAGTCTCCACTTATTTGTTGATAGTACATAAAATATAAATATATATATATATATGTAATAATAATAAATAATAAACAGGGATTGCAATAGATATATAGATTGGTTTGAGAGAAAGTGACATTTTTAGCATTTTGAGTCTTCCAATCTATGAACATGGTATGCCACTATAATTATTTAGGCCTTATTTATTTTATGACTATGCTATTTTCCCTTTTCCTCCATTCTCCTCCTGAGTTTTGGGCATGCATTTGCATGTACCTGGAATGTCTTTTAAGCCACTGGGTCCAGGATTCAAATCATGCAGTCAGCCATGTGAGATCCAGTCACCTTATTTAGGCTCTTTAAAATTTTATTTTTACATTTTGTAGTTTTCAGCATATAGAGTCTATATGTATTTTTTAGATGTGTATCTAAATATTTTATTTGAAGCAATTTTAAACTATATTATGCATTCTATGTTAGTCTCCACTTATTTGTTGATAGCACATAAAAATGCAAATTTCTGCATGTTGATCTTCTATTCCTCATCTTGCTACATTCACTTATTTGTTCTAGGAGTTTGCATGTCTTTATTTCATACTGTTTTGGATAGGTTTCTTGGGATTGTCTGTGTAAGCAATTATGTCATGTGCAAAAAGAAAAAAAATAATTTCTTCTTTTCCTTGTTGTATGTCTTTTATTTCTTCTTTTGCCTTAAATGCTGACTAGAACTTTCAATATTATGTGAAATTAGAGTGATGAAAGAAGACATCCTTGCCTTGTTGCTGATCTGAAAAACAAAGCATTCAATCTTATACTTTTCAATATGATGTTAACTGTAGCATTTTTTTTAATATATGCTTTTAATTGTGTTGAGAAAGTTCCCCTTCTATTTTTAGTTTGCTAAAAGATTTTACTATGAATCAGTGTTGGGTTTCATAAAATGTTTTTTCTATGCCAAAGAATATGACCATATAGTTTTCTTTTTGAGCCTGTTGATAGAGTGAGTTATATCAACTGATGTGACAGTTGTACTAGACTTATGAAGAGAGTATTTTGAAAAGTTTGTGGAGAAATGGAAATAAATTGCAAGTTTATTTTGATGTAAAAATGTTTAAAATTTGGACCAGGAGAAGGCTTAATAATCTGTTACAACACTGGACTCTCATATAGTCAACTGTAGTTCAAGTCCCAAACCCAGGGCTTAAAACTCATGCCAGGCACATGTGCATGTGTGTCCAAAATCTCCAGAAGAGAATGGAGAAGAAGGGATTGTGGTGTGAATAACTTCCCTACGGGGTGATTTCTTGCTTTTTGTCTCTCTGTTTTTCTGTCTCTCTGGCAAATGCATGCACCCTATACCAAAAAAAAAGTTCTAAAAAGTGCTTAAACTCAGTCCATAGTTTATATGTTTTTTATTTATTTTCATTTAATAATCATATGTCTCTACAGTATAAGAGATGGGTTCTCAAAGCATAAATTCGTGTCAGACAGGTCAAAGATATTACCATACACACTAACTCCTTTACTGTGTCTGTTAAGTATTGTTTTTTCCCCTGAGCCTCTCCCACCCACTCCTGTTACCCATCCCATCCCTCTCAGTTTCTGCCATGAAGTGCAGACAGTCAGTATTTATTGAGTAGGGACGTATGATATCTGTCTTTCATAGTCTGACTTGCTTTGCTTAGCATTAAATCTTGCATATTCATCCACTTGATATCAAATGACAGGATCTCTCTTTTTTTTTTTGAGAGAGAGAGATATTTTTGCTATAGGGTACATCACTAATTGGAGAAACAAAGAATCAGAAAGTGAGAAATCATGCCCCAGGAAGATGACCATGCCACAGTCCCTTCTCCTCAATTCTGCTCTTGGGATTTTGGGCACACATGCACACACACATGGCACGAGTTTCAAGCCAACTGGTTCAAGATTTGAACAGCAGCTGGCCACATGAGAGTCCAGCGTCTTAACCACTGTGCCACCTGAGAGCTCCAGGATCTGTTTGATTTTTTTTATTTTTTATGTCTGAGTAACATGTCGTAGTATGTATGTGCCATGTTTTTTCAATCTGGTCATCCATTTTTGAACATTTTGGTTTACTTCATGTCTCAGCAATTGTGAATAATGTTGCAATAAGCATGGATGTGCAAGTATTTTTCTGACTGAACGTTTTTCTGTCTTTGGGTAAATATAAAGGAGTGGCATTATTGAATTGTATGATATCTCTATAGGTTTCTAAGGCACTTTCTGTATTGTTCTACACAGTAACTGTACCACTGTATTAATTTATATTCTCACCAACAGTGTAGGAGTTTTCCCTTTCACCACAGCCTTGCCAGCACTTACTTGTCTTTGTTTTTTGTTCATTTGTTTGTTTTGTTTGTATCATAGTCATTTTAATTGAAGTTAAATGATACCTCATTGTAGCTTTGATTTACATTACCTTTATGATAAGAGTCATTGAATATCTTTTCAAATGATTTTTGTCCATTCATACTTCTTTGGATTGTCTATTCAGGTCATTTGACCACTTTTAAACTAAATTATTTGTTTTGTTTTGTGAGTTAACTGCTTGAGTCCCGTATATATTCTGGTTATCAGTTTTTGGTTTTTGTTTGTTTGTTTGTTTGTTTTTATATCTGAAGTGTAGCTTGAAAATATTCTCTCTTATTCTGAGGGTTGTCTCTTCACTCTAACTATTGCTTCCATTGGTGTGCAGAAGATTTTTAGCCTGATGTTGTCACACTTGTCTATTTTGGAGATTGTTACCTATGTTTTAGAAGACTTATTTAAGAAATCCTTGCCTTCTCCAATGTTCTAGGAATTTCTTTTATGTTTTCTACCAGTAGTTTTATAGATTGAATTTTTATATTTAGATCTTTAATGCATTTTTTAGTTGATATTTGTTCATGGTGAAAGATAAGAGTCTCATTTCATTTTTGGTAGGTGGATATCCTGTTCATCAAACATCATTTGCTGAAGAGTTTTTCTTTTTCCTACTGGATTGTCTTGTGTTCTTTGTCAAAGATCAGCCTACTATATGTGTTGGGATTTATATATGAATTTTTTCTATTCTGCACTATTGGTCTACATGCCTGTTTTTCTGCCAGTGTCATGCTGTTTTGATTACCATAGCTTCATAGTCTATTTTGAGGTCAAGTAGTGAGATGTCTCCCACTTATTTTTTTCTGTAGGACATTTGTACATATATAGTCTTGGCTATACAAGGCTTTTTATGATTCCAAATTTTGTGAAGTTTATTAATTTTTATTTCTGTAAAGAATGTCTCTGATAATTTGATCAGAATTGCATTGAATTTGTAAATCAATTTAGGTAGAATTGACATTTTGATTATATTAACTCTTTCAATCCAAGACCATGGGATGTCTTTTCACTTTTGTGTATCATGCTCAATTTATTTTTAAGTTTTTCATACTTTTCCTTGTAGAGGTCTTACATTTTTTGATTAGGTTTATAACTCCTAGGTAACTTATATTTTTGTGGCTATTGTAAATGAGATTTCTTACTATATTTTTGTATATTTATTTTGTAACCTGCAAATTTACTAATTCATTTATTACTTCTAGGAGTTTATTTTTTTTGTGTATGTGGATTGCTTTTGATTTTATATGTGAATATTATAATTATGTCAACTGCAAATGGAAATAATTTTTCTTCTTTCTTTATTTACTTTTATTTTAATCTCTTGTCTGATTATATTTACTAAGACTTCCAACACTGTGTTGAAAAGGAATGGGGAAAGTGGGCAGCCTCTTGTTCCACTTTTTAGAGGAAAAGTTTCTAGCTTTTGCCCATTCAGTATGATGTCTGCCATAAATTTATCATACATGGATTTTATTGTGTTGAGAAATGTCCCTTCTATATCCATCTTACTGAGATTTTTAATCCTGAAGGTGTTGTATTTTACCAAATGCTTTTCTTGCATCAACTGATATGAACAAATAGTTTTTATCCTTCTTTCTGTTAATGTGAGGCATTACATTTATTATTGTGCGTATGTTGAACCACCTTTGCATCTGTGGGATAAAGCCTACCTGGTCATGGTTCATAATTTTTTTAATGTGTTATTGGATACAATTTGCTAGATATTTATTGATTTTTGTATTTGTATTCATCAGAGATACTGGCTTGGAATTTTCTTCTGTTATGCCTTTATCTGCTTTTGGTATCAAGATGAAAAAAGCTTCATAAAATGAGTTTGGGAGAGTTCATTCTTTTTGGATCTTTATAAATAGTTTGAGGGAATAAAGATTTGAGCAGAAGTAAATGAAATAGAAAATAATCAATCTATACAGAAAATAAATAAAACCAAAAGTTGGTTATTTGAAAAGATAAACAAAAATGACACACCATTAGCTAGACTAATTAAGAAGAGAGAAAGGAGTAATATAAATCAAATTTACAATGAAACAGGCAATATTACAACATACATAATAGTAATACAAAACATCATTAGGGATACTATGAGTGACTATATGCTAACAAAGAAGAAAATCTGGATGAGATGGACAAAATCCTGGATACATGTATTCTACCAAGATTGGATCAGGAAGACATAGAAAGCCTGAATAGACTCATAACAAGCAATGAGATAGAATCAGTAATAAATAATCTCAAACAAAGAAAAACCCAGGCTCTGATGGCTTCACTTCTGAATTCTACAAAACTTTTAAAGAGTGAACCCCCATGCAACTCAAACTATTTATAAAGATCCAGAAGGAAAGAAACCTCACAAATTCATTGTATGAAGCCTCCATTACCCTCATCAACAAAACAGATAAGGACATGACAAAAAAGGAAAACTACAAACTGATATCTCTGATGAATATACATACAAAAATTCTCAAAAAGGTACTAGCAAATTATATTCAACAACATATAAATGCTGTCCATTATGATCAGGTAGGTTTTATTCCCAGGATGCAAGGGTGGTTCAGCATAGGCAAAACCATAATCGTAATACATCATATTGATAGAAAGAAAGGTAAAAATCATAGGAACATATTAATTTATGCAGAAAAATGTTTGATAGAATAAAACATCCCTTCATGACTAAGACTCTCAGAAAATTTGTCATAGAAGGGACATTATGCAACATAATAATATCTATATATCATAAACCATGCTTAAAATTTACTGAATGGGAAAAAATCTGAAAGCTTTTGCAATAAAAACTGGTATAAAGCAAGGCTTCCCATATTCTCCACTCCTTTTCAACATAGTGCTGGACATTTTACCAATGCAATAAGAAAGGAAAATAAAATGAAAGATATTCAAATATGGAAAGAAAAGGTAAAATTATCTCTATATGAAAATGACATGACTGTGTACATAGAAGATCCAAAGATATCCACAAACAATTCTTGAAAGTAATAAATGAATACAGTAAAGTGTCAAGATACAAAATCAACATACAAAAATCTATACCATTTCAACAACAAGCACACAGAGGTAGACCTATAAAAAGTAATCCCATTTACCATAGCCACAAAATGTATAAGATACGTAGAAAAAAAAATCTAACCAAAGAAGTCAAAGATTTCCACAAGGAAAACTATGAAAATCTAAAAAAAGACATTGAAAATAATAACAAAAAAGTGGAAGAATATCCCATGTTCCTGGATTGGAAGAATTAATATAATCAAAATGGCAATTGTACCCAAATTAATCTGTATATTTAGCACAATCACAATCAAATTACAAGAGACATTTTTACACATCTATTAAAGATGATCATAGAATTTGTCTGGAGTCATAAAAGTCCCTGTATTGCCAAAGCAATCCTGCACAAGAAGCATGGGTGTAAGCCATCTCACTCATGACCCCAAAATAAATTATAAAGCTGTGATCATCAGAACAGCATGGTATTGGCACAAAAACAGACAGGTGGACCAATGCAACAGAACAGAGACACCAGAAATAAACCCCAAAACTTATAGCCAACTGATTTTTGACAAAGGATACCAGTCAATCTACTGGGAAAAGAAAAATCTTTTTAGGGAATGGTGCTAGAAGAACCAGGTGGCCACCTGCAGAAAGATGAAACTGGACCCCAATCTGTCACCGTTAACAAAAATCGACATATAATGGATCAAAGATTTAAACCTAAGATCTCAAACTATAAAACTACTGGTGGAAAACACTGGAGAAACTGGAATGGGCAAAGGCTTCTTAAATAAAACCCCCAAAGCACAAACAATAATCTCAAAAATAGACAAGTGAGTTTACATCAGACTAAGAATTTTCTGCACAGTAAGGGACACAGCAATTAATATAAATCCACAACCCTTGCAATGGGAGAGTATTTTTGTAAAGTCAAGGAACTGATAACCAGAATACACAGGGAATTCAAGTGGCTTACCCGAAGGGGGGAAAAAAAAACAACTAAAAGATCGGAAAATTAGCTGAATGAACAACTCTCTAAAGAAGACATATGAACATCCAGAAAGCATATAAAAAAGTACTCAATATCCCTCATCATAAAGGGAGATGCAAATCAAAACCACCATGAGATACCACCTAACCCCAGCCAGAACGGTTAAGATTTAAAAATGTATATGATAAGTGCTGGTGAGGCTGTGATAAAAGAGAACTCTCCTACATTGTTGGTGGGAATGTAAATTGGTACAGCCACTGGGGAGAACAATATGGAGGTTTCTCAAATATCTACAAATACAACTCCCATATGATCCAGCAATTCCACTCCTACCCAAAGGATAGGAAAACACTCGGTCAGAAACATGCATTCACATCTCTGTTTATTGTGGCATTTTTCACAATTTCTAAGACATGGAACCAACCCAAATGTCCACAAACAGATAAATCAATTGAAAAAATGTGGCACATATACTCTATGGAATACTACTCATTTATAGAAAACAACAAGATCCTGTAATTTTATAGAAAGTTGATGAATATGGAAAATTTACTGCTTAGTGTAGCAAACCAGGCTATGAAAGAGAGACATTGTATATCTCCACTTAATATGTACCAACTGTCCACAACCTGTGGCAGAAACTGGAAAATTAATGTATATAGAAGCATAGAAAATGGTTACGGATACTGGAGGTGTTGTGGGAAGAGGTTGGGAGAAGGGGGAGAGTGAGAGGAAGAGAATCAAGGAGAAAACCAGAAAAGCAAGACATTTATGGGACACAGAAATGGATGATTAACTGTTGATATCTGTGTATGATATCTTCAAATGGACCGATGTGAAGTGTACTCATGTTGAATAAATTCACTTTACAAATGATAGTGATGTATAGTGATTGAATGTATAAATTAAATTTTTAAAAATATATTTAAAAATAGTTTGAGGAGAATTTGGGTTAGCTCTTCTTTAAAAGTTTTGTAGAATTCAAAGTGAAGCCATGGGTTCCTGAGATTTTTTTTTATTGGGATACTACTTATTACTGATTCAATTTCATTACTTGTTATTGGTTTATTCAGGCTTTATAATTCTTCCTGGTTCAATCTATGTAAATTATATGTACCCAGAAATTTGTCTATGTCAACTAGATTTTCTTGTTTCTTGGCTTATCTTGGCTCATAGTATTCTCTTGTGATCTTTTCTGTTTCTCTTTTATCTGTTGTAAAGTTGTCTGTTCTATTGCTTATTTTATTTTTCTGATTCTTTTCTCTTTTCTTCTTGATTAGAATAGCTATGTGTCTATTTTGTTTATTCTTTTTTAAAAAAAAAAAAGTTGTCTGTTCTATTGCTTATTTTATTTTTCTGATTCTTTTCTCTTTTCTTCTTGATTAGAATAGCTAACTGTGTGTCTATTTTGTTTATTCTTTTTAAAAAAAAACAGCTTCTGGTTTCCTTTACTTTTTTATTTTATCTTTTAATTTTTTAATATACATTCAATCAATCTGGATGAGATGGACAAATTCCTGGACAAATATAATCTACCAAGAATGAGCCAGGAGAATATAGAAAGTCTGAATAGGCCCATAACAAGCCAGGAGATTGAATCAGTAATAAATAACCTCCCAACAAAGAAAAGCTCTGGCACCGATGGATTCACTTCTGAATTCTACAAAACTTTCAAAGAAGAGAGGTGTAGTTCATGTTGGGTAAATTCTCTCTACAAGCTGAGTGATGTATAGTGATAGAATGTATATAAAAAATATTAAATAAAGGAGAAAAAGAACAACAACAACAACAAAAATCCAAAAGGGTGAATCTCTCCCTAATTCATTCTATGAGTTCTCTATCACCCTTATTCTTAAAACTGATAAGGACAAGACAAGGAAGGAAAACTATAGACCAATATCTCTGATGAATATAGATGCAAAAATTCTCACCAAGATACTAGCAAATGATTTCCTTTACTTTGTATATGGTTATTTTATTCACTATTTTATTTATTTCTGCTCTGATCTTTATGTTTTCTCTTCTTCTGGTATTTTGTTTGTCTGTTTGTTTGTTTTGTTGTTGTTGTCGTCATTTTTCCCTTGAGATATGTCATTAGGTTATTTATTTGCCTCCTGTTTTATTTTTCCTTGTGAGCACTGATTGCTATAAACGTCCCTCTTATGATTTTTTTCACTGTTTCCCATTGGTTATGGAGACTCATGAGTTCATTTAACTATCATTAGTTTCCATGAATCATTTGATTTCATTCTTAATTTCTTTAGTAGTTGTAAAGTTGTATAGGGGTTTGTTGTTTAGTTTCCATGTATGTGTATTTTTAAATTTTTTATTATTATCATAATCTTCTTTATGTTACATTGGATTATATATAACTTTACAATGTATTACATTGTTTTTTCAAAAGGGCCATGTATGTGTATTTTGAAGGTTTTTTTCTGTAGTTGACTTCACTATTAATTCTATATGATCAGAAAAAGTGCTCAATATAGTTTCTTCTTCTTTTTTTTTTTTTTTAGAGAGATTTATTTTTGGTATAGGGACGTGCACTTGCTGGAGTGAATGAGAGACAGAAAGTGGGAAAGCACCCCCCAGGAGCGATGACCATGCTGCAATCCCTTTTCCTCCATTCCCCTCTCAGGATGTTGGGCATGCACACACACACACACCTGGTATGAGTTTTATGCCACCAGGTCTGGGACTCGAACGGCAGTCAACTACTTTGGAGTCCAGCAACATAACCGTTCTATCATCTGCTGGTACCACTCAATATAGTTTCTATACTTGTGAATTGGTAAAGGCTTATTTTGCCCTATCATGTGGTTGATCTTTAAAAATGTTCCATATAGAGATGAAAAAAATGTGTTTTCTATGATTGTTGGGTGAAATGTTCTATAGATGTTTGTCAAGTCCATTTGGTTTATGGCGTCATTTAGTTTCTGTGTCTCTTTGTTTGTCTAGATGATCTGTCCAGAAATGACAGTGGGGTCTTAATATCCTCAATGATTAGTGTGTTGCAGCCTATTTCTCCCTTTATATCTAGCATATTCACATATTTAGGTGTTGTAGTATTGGGTGTGTAGATACTTAACAGTGTTAAATCTTCTTAGTGAATTCACCCTTTTAGTACCACTTAGTAGTCTTCTTTGTCCTTTCTTACAGGTTTTGATTTGAAATCTATTTTGTCTGATACCAGTATGTGTCTCCAGTCTTTTTTTTTTCTTCTCTTTTCATGGAATATCTTTTTCATATCTTTTCCTAGCCCTTGACTTTAAGTCTATGTATGTCTTTATCAGTGAGGTGTGTTTATTATAAGCAGCATATAGAAGGCTCCTACTTTTTTTTAATCCATTCAGCTAGTCACTGTCTTTTAATTGGAGAACTTAATTCATTTTTTTAAAGAGATTTTTTACTATAGGGCATGTCTGCTTATTGGAGAGACAGAAAGACAGAAAGTGAGAAATCATCCCCACAGTGGGGAAGGCCATGCCATAATCCCTTTTCCTCCTTTCATCTCTTGGAATTTTGGCACTCATGTGTACATACCCAGTGTAAGTTTTAAGCTGCTGGGTCTAGGATTCAAACAACAGTAGACTTAGTGGGAGTCCAGCAGCATAACCATTACTCCATCTGCTGGTCCGGAGAATATAATTCTTTAGCATTAAATGCTATTACCAATGTTTTTCCACTTATCCCTGCCATTTTGTTAGCCACTTCCTCTGTTTGTGTGTGTGTGTGTGTGTGTGTGTGTGTGTGTGTGTGTGTTTTCTCCAATTTCTGGATTTTTGTCTTTAGTTTTCATGATATAGTACTCCTTTTAGTACTTCTTAAAGAGTTGGTCTAGTATAGGTAAATTCTTTCAGTTTTTGTTTTTCTGAGAATTGTTTTATTTCTTCTTCCACTTGAAGGATAATCTCACTAGATATAGTATTCTTAATTAAAATTGCTTTTCTTTTAGTATTTTGAATACATCTTCCTATTCTTTCCTTGCTTGTATTGTTTCAATTGAGAGGTCAGATGTTAGCCTAATAGAATAATCTTTGTAAGTAACTTGATGTTTCTCTTTGGTATTTTTAGAATATTGTATTTGTCTTTCATTTTTACCAATCTGACTATGATGGGCCATAGGGAGAACCCTCTTAGGTTGATTTTACTTGGTATTCTTTGTTTTTTCCTGAATCTAGATGTCAGTATGTTTCTCTAGGTTTGGAAAGCTTTCAGAAAGTATTTCATGGAATAGATTTTTCTATATCTTTATCAGATTCTTCACTTTCTGGAATACCTATTATTCAGATATTTGGGCATTTAACAGCATCTAGTATTTCTTGTATGTTGTCTTCATTTTGTTGTTATTCTTTTTGATTACTTTATAATTTTTAATTTTTTATTTCAATTTCTTTTATACATTCAATCACATATGTCATTTAGCTTGTAAAGTGAATACTCCAACATGTATATATTTCTCCAGTTGAGAATACAACACACATTATCATCAATAGTTATTAACCCATTTATTTGTCCCATGAATGACTTGCCTCTCTATTTATCTCCTTAATGTCTTCTGTTGTTCTTCTTGATGGTTTGGCTAAGTCAGAGACTTTGTCTACCAGGTCAGAGATTCTGTCTTCTGAATTGTCTAATGCGTTGTTAACATTTTCACAAGAGATTTTGATTTCCTGTATGTGGTCTACATCTCCAGAAATTCTATTTGCTTCTTTTTCAGAGTGTCTATCTCTTTATGGAATTCCTCCTTCAAGTCATGGAAATATATTCTCACCTCCTGTAACTGGTTGTCTGTTTTCTTTTGCATCTTATTTAGTTATGATGAATATTCAGAATTCTTTCTGCAACATTTCTATGATTTCTGATGTTTTATACATTATTGATGATGACTCACTATGTTCCATTGTGAGAGAGAAATGTCCATGTTTTCTTGTATTTCTTGGAATTCTGCTTTGATTTTTAGGCATCTGGTGAGATATGTACTTCTCTTCCCCCTCTCCTTTTTATTAAGTAGATTTCTATAGCTGTTCCCTAAAGTGTGTGTTGGCTCCCTGCCAGTTTCTCTATTCTCCTGTGGGAGAGAGAGCTAGAATCCATGTTAGTAGTTTCAGGATTTGACTTTAAAGAAGAGAGATTTTAAAGTGGAATTAGAGTACAAGTTTATTTTGATACAAAAGAAATTGAAATCTAGGCATAGTTTTGGTTGGTTTGTTTGCTTTTAGTTTTTGCTGTAGGGCGTTTGTACTTGCAAGAGAGAGATGAGAGAGAGAGGGAAGGAGAGAGAGGGAGAAATAGAGAAATCACCCCCATGGGAAATGGTCACGCTGCATTTTTTTCTCCTCCATTCTGTTCTTGGGATTATGGGCACACACACTCAGCATGATTTTCTAGTCGCTAGGTCTGGCACTCAAATCACACAGCCAGACACACACATATATTAGGAACTACTAGAGTAAAATTTATGTCTCTTGTTTCTGAGAACACATCGAGAATACATTTCCCAACATGCCTTGCAGTTAGATGTGATTAAGTGGAACCAGGAGAACATGAGTAGAAGTGATGTGTTTTTCTACTGTAGACACCAGAGACAGTGTGGGAGGAGGGTGGGAAATGGCAGATGGTGAGAAATAGGAGGGGGAATATATATATATAAAACAAGAAATGGAAAATTATTTGTCGATGGTAACATGTATGATTAAGCCACTGGATTTCCCATCCAGAATACACTGGATGGGAAATCACATTTTTCATGCTGTGATAATACTCAGTGAATGAATGTAAAATAAATTAATAAAAAAATGAAATTGGGGGGAAAAAGGAGAGATTTTCTCCTTTAACTCTTCCAGAAGGGGAAAATGAGAAAGTTTCTCCAGCATCTCACTCTCTTAAGGTGGATATAAACTCTCTTGACCTCTCTTTTCCTGAAGCAGTGGGACTGAGCAATGTAGGTTTAATGTAAGGAGAAAGAAGTCACATGTCATGCACAGGTTCATGAGCTAGCTTTTTTATGTCCACCTGTGGGGTAAGAGAGGAATGGGAGCTGATCAAGGGAACAATCTCTAGTCCAGTGTGATCACTCCTGCAGACTCGTGAGACACAGGAAACAAAAATCAATGCATAGATTTTTAAGACACACGATTTTCATGAACTTTGTGAAGACTCCTTACATGTCCCTTGATCTTGTTATAGTCTTCTTAAATATCGACGTGTTCAATTTGCTAAAAATTTTTAAAATATTTTTATGTCTAAGTTCATGAGCGATATTGGGCTATATTTTCTCACTTTTTCTGAACTATTTTTTATCTGGTATTGGTATCAGAGTAATACTAGCCTAATAAAATGAATGGGAGCATTCCCTCATTTTCTCTTTTTTGAAAGTTAGTGAAAAATTAATGTTAATTCTTTTTTTAAAGTGTTAGGTACAATTCTGTAGTAAAACAATTTAAGCCTGATGGTTTCTTTTGGGGGAGCTTTTCAATTAAAAATCCAATTGCTTTAATAGTTACAGGCATATTCAGATTATCTATTTCACCTAAAACATTTACTAAGTTTCAGTAATTTGTTGCTTTTGAGAAATTTGTCTAATTGATACAACTTGTTCTCAGTTGTCATATTTATGAGCTAAAAGGTAATTATTGTCTTCCCTTATTATCCTTTGAGTGACTGCAAGATCTACAGAAATATCCCATTTTATGCCCAACACTGGTGATTTGTGTCATTTCTCCTCTTCTGTTTGCCAAGCTTGCTATAAGTCTATCAACTTAACTGATTTTTCTTTAAAGAATCACCTTTCTGTTTCATTGGTTTTCTCTGTATTTTTACTTATTTGTTTGTTTTTGTTTTTATTATCAGCTTTATGATGCAATCTTCCTTTTACTTTTTTTTTTTTAACCTTGTGTTCACACTGGGCTTATTTTTATCCTCATATTTTTTTTTCTTTTTCTTTTTGAGTTTGGAACTTTGTTAATTTAAGAGGCTCTCTATTTTCTAGTGTAACTATTGTATGCTGTAAATTTCCACCTCAACATTGATTTTGCTGCATCCTGCACATTTTCAAACTGTATTTTCATTTTCATAGTGTTCTATGTCTTGAAAATTTAATTCTTTTGAAACTTCCTCTTTGGCCCATGGATTACTTATAAGTTCATTGTTTAATTTCCAAATATGTGAAGATTTTTTTGTTGTTATTGATCTTCGGTTATAGATTTCTATTTTCATTTTATTATGCTCAGAAAACATACTCTCTGTGACTTCAATCTACAGAGAGATCCTATTTATGGCCCAGGGCATAATCTGCCTTGATGAGTATTCCATGAGTAGTTGGAAAAGAATGTGCATTCTGCTGTTGGAGTGGCATCCTCTGTATGTGTCAATTAGGTCCTGCTGGTTTATATTGTTTTTTTATATCCTTGTCAATTTTCTGTCTAGTAGCTCTATCTATAGCTGGCAGTAAATATTGAAGTCCCTGACAGTAATAGATTTTTCCATTTTTTCCTTTTAACCCAATCAGTTTTGCTTCCTGTGTTTGGGGGCTCTATTTTTCGTCTTTTGGTGGAGTGTGATGGGTATTGTCAATAAGGTTTTCTGTTGACAGGCCACCCTTTTCCCAGTCCTTTAGCCAGGGCAAACATGCTTTCATCTTTGCCTGCTGGTGGTGTTAAGTTGGAGATTTCTGCAGTGTCCTGCTAGGGATATATGAGAGACAATAAGGAAATTCAGGAAGTTCTCCACCAAATTGTTCCTCAAATCCCAAGGACCCTGGGAAGTTGCTGTCTTTCTACTTTTAAGTAATTTTGAGTCCTACTTTACTATATTTATGCCCAGAGATTTTAGTTGTAATAGGAAGAACCTGGGAGAAATGGTCTACTGAGTCTTGAAAGAACCAGAAGTCCCAACTCATTCTATTTTAATTCTATAGTTAGATGAAACATACAGCTTTTTCATATTTAATTTCTGTTCTATTTTTAATCAGATTTTTTACTGAGACTTCTCAATCTGCTTCATTCCAAATTTGGAAATAAAAGTGAGGTTTTTATAATTTTTGCTACCACCCTTCTAGCAAGAGCCGTATGCAGTTATGTTGGTAAGTCAATTCTGGGGGTAGGAGGGGAAGGAGCCTTCAATTGTAGTGCTATAATTCTTGTGGTGTAAATGCTACCTTAATAGTTGTTTTCAAATAACCTGATACCAATGAGTGTGAAGTTGGAAAGGGCTGTGTACAAAGGACTCTCATGAACCCTTAAAGGCTGACTCCAGACCACCACAAGCTATGTGTCTCTGTTTCTGAAAGAAATTTTCCAAAGTGTTTGATGTTCTATGATTATAACACAAAGATGCAAACTTCCTTTTGTACCAATGTGCAGAAAATGCTACATAGTTTTATCAGCAGCATCCTGAGTCCCAAGATAACACCTGTATTTGCCTAGTTAATACTTTAATAAATAGTTTGGAATAGTGAATTAGAACTTGGAGTCATGCTTAAATAACAACAGCAACTGATTTTTGCTGCATCTGAGGGGGAAGGGAATAACTAGCTAGCTTCTTTGTTTTATTTTGTTAGTAGCTTCTAAACTACTAGCAGAGCATAACTTTTGAATAGTAAAGGACCTTAAATGAAGGTCAGGAAGGACAAAGAATGAGGACACAGCTCACATCTGGAGAATAATCAAGGGGGAAAAACAAAATTAGGAAATTTCTCTTAGGAATTGTGAGATACGAATGTTTTTTCTTTACTTTTTGCTCATGATATTTTCATTAATATTTACTAATGCAAATGGCACTGCATTTTTTATTTGTCGGACTAAGGTGAAAACCAAGATTACTTAATGAGGTTGCCACCCAGGACCTATGCATAGTTTCAGTGCTGTCATTTTGTATTCTAATTTTAAAAATTTGTGTTTTGCCTCTTTCATTATAGCTTATATGGTATGGAGTTTTGTTGTTCTATGCCACAGTCCTTCCCTTTATAAAATTATCCTAAAGCAGAACACAATTATATATCAATGTTCTTGGTTCGAATTAGTGCAAAATCATTGTGAGGACAGTCTTCTGACTTTACCTTCAAAAATGTATCTGTCTCTATTTCTGTCACTCAGAATAGCCAGTCTTCTCTTTTGTGTTTCTTTGCAAGAAACTCCCATGTGGTCTCTCTGCTGCCACTCCGGATGAATTATAATCTAATCCCTAGGTAGAAGTCAGAGTCAGCCTGTTAAAAACAAATCAAATTATAATACTTCTTTGCTCAGAGTCCTCCCATGTTATCCCATCTCAGTAGAGTAAATATCAAGACCCTTTCAGAGCCTGCAAGTCACTCTCTTTCACTTTATTTTATACTGCTCTGTCTCTCCGTTCCCCCAAGCACAGTGGCCTCCTCACTGC
Source organism: Tupaia belangeri chinensis (assembly GCF_000334495.1). NCBI lineage: Eukaryota > Metazoa > Chordata > Mammalia > Scandentia > Tupaiidae > Tupaia > Tupaia belangeri. Next base: position 3,301,705 of record NW_006159436.1, on the reverse strand, counting down.
TTCATGGAACACACTAGATATACTCCCCACCAAAAAGGCCTTAGTCCTGGTCTTTTCTTTGTAGGACACATACTTCCTCTTTCCACAGACAGCTTGGTCTCCTCCAAGTCTTCGTACAAACATCACCTTCTCACTGAAGTCCATTGTGTCTCCCCATTTAAGGTGGCAACTCTGGACCAGCCAGTGACATGGTGGTTAAGGTGGCCAATGACACGGTTGCAGTTCCAGATCTTGTGACAGGAAAAACACACCACGTACATGTGCACGTGTGCCCAAAATCCTGAAAGGAGAAATGGAGAAGGGATTGCAGAGTGAACAACTCTCGGGGTGTGCTTTCTTGCTTTTCTTCTCTCTTTCTCTGTTCATCTCTGGCAAAATCAGGTGCTTCCAGAACATTTTTAAAGGTAAAGTAAATTAAATGGCAACTCATCCTCCATACCTTATCCCTTCCTTTTATTTCTCATAGCACCTATCAGTCTCTAATGTATTAGATCATTCCCTTATTTACTGGGCTTGTTATTAATTTGCTCTTTCTACTAGAATACAGTCTCTAAATTTCAAGGATATTTAGTGCTTTTGTGAATTTTTTTTTACACTATGGTAAAACAAAACATAAACACATAACACAAAATTTACTGTCTTAACTATTTCTTTTAAAAGTTTTCAAATTTCTGTCTTTCATGAAAAAGCACAGAGACAGGTACCTCAATAGGGTCTTACACGACCATCTTCCCTCACACTTTCCCACCTAGCCAGGGTAATGGGGGCACACACATGCACACACACATGCACACATACCCAGCATGTACAAGTTGACCCTGGAAGCAAATCCCAATCTTTCGTGTGGATTCCAGTGTCACAGAGAATTGTACTATCACTGCCGCACTGCGGATGGGCCAATCATCCTAATCATTTCTAAGTGTGCCATTCAGTGGTATAAAATACTTTTACATTGTTGTGCTGCCATCACCACTCATCTGCAGAACTCATTTCATTGTGTAAAACTGAAACATAATTCCCATTAAATAATATCTTCTTAAGATCCCCTCCCTGCCAGCTCTGGAAACCATCATTCTACTTCTTTTCACTGAAATATCCCCACTACTTCATACGGTGCCAGGGATACAAAAATTATCATTAAATATTTATTAAATTAATGAATACAAATTTAGAAGAGAGTACCCAAAGCTGTGATGGAGGAGAAGTCAGAGACAAAAGCACATAGTTCATGCTCAGGACTTTAGTGAACTGTATCTTTGAACCCTTCTCTTATTCTTTCCCAGAGAAGAACATTTAAACTTGAGTCTTAAAACCTACATTGTAATTTTCATGAGAAAACAGTTAATTAAGTTCTAGCCAGGACCTTTAGCTGCTGTTTTCTACCCAGGCTTCTGAGTTGGGGGGAGGGGGGATGCTTACCTCATTTCATCAGAGCTGTGACTGCTGAAACCAAAATAATCATAGTTTAATTAAAGTCTCTCCTCCATTCACCTTCCCACAAAATATAGAATGGATTTATTCTAGGTATGAGACTAGACAACAAGAAAGGAGAGGAGAGGGAAGGGAGAAAGAAGGGAATCACACAATTCAACTGTCCCCAGACATGAACGAAGAGTCAAACCCACACATTGGGACCATCAGATGGCATAATGGTTACATTGCTGGACTCCCATGTGGTCAGCCATGGTTTGAATTCTGGACCTGGCAGCTTAAAATTCATGCTGGACACATGTGTGTGCATGTCCAAAATTTGTAGAAGAGAATGGAAGAGAAAGGATTGTGGCATGGCCATTCCCCCAGGAGGTCATTTCTCACTTTCTGTCTGCTGGCTTTGTCCCTCCAGCAAGCACACTCACAGTATAGCAAAAACAAACAAACAAAAAACAAAACAAAAATAACTTTGCTCCCATCTCTCTCTTTTATTCAATAAAAAAGTTACTAAATGTCAACCTGAGCTTAACTGAACTCATTTTTTAGTAATC
>NW_006159436.1:3283241-3298217 GCF_000334495.1 Tupaia belangeri chinensis | reverse complement strand
ACTCCATAAATTTTTCATTAAGGTATAATTCAAAATTTTAAAAAATAATAGTTGGACATCATTACAAGTCAATAAAATGAAAAAAAAAAAGAAATAACAGAATACCTCCTCAAAAAGTATTTTAGGACCTGTAATAAAGATAATTAAAACCATGTCTTTCTTGTTTCTCATCAGCGAGTATCATTGGTTCTTGTGTGTGATCATTAGTTATCATTTGTGTCTGCAGGTTGCTGCAGGGACAAATGCACTGTGCCTTTCAGAACCATGAAGAATGAGCCAGCTTCCCAATTCAGTTGATTCTAATACAGGATTAATGGAGTGAAGATCACAAGTGGGGTTTCCGAGGCTGTCTCTTAGCTTCACTTATTACAGGCCCATGTTTAGCCTATAATATACATCTCTTGACTTCAAGGAAGAAATATTCTAGAGGCCTATGGTGGCTTAAAACCTCCAAGCTTTGCTCACCTACTTAGAATCCCTCATTTCCACCCTATCCCAATCTCTGCCTGACTTAATCATGAGAACCCATCAACTATACCCTCCCATGAGAGTATCTATGATGCTTTGTATTTTAAATGTATGTGTACATGCTGCAACTCTGCCTGGCTTGAAACACAAAGGTTACAAACTCAGATCTATCCAGAGGCCAAGTACGTGCTCTCATGAGCTGCAGATCACAGGGGCAGATGCACTGACACTTGGCTGTGTTTTTTCTCACAATTTGGCACCAGCCTGTCCAGATCTTTCCATTCTTCAAGAAAACAATAGATCTATATTTCATGTGAAATCTAAGTTACTTGCTGGCAACTAGTAGGCTTTATCATATGAAAGTAATTTTTGTAGATCAAAAACAGAAAAAATAAAATTTCATGTGGTATAATAGGCCGAATACTGGTCTCTACAGATAAACCTGGGACTTGTAAATGTTACTGTATATGGACAAAGGATCTTTGCAGATATAATGAAGTTAAAGATCTTGAAGTGGGGAGATTGTCCTGATTATCTAGGTGATCCCTAAATGCATCCATGAGTATCCCTATAAGAGGAAAGAGAAGGCATAGAGAAGGCAATGGGACCACAGAGGCTCAGAGACTGGAGGGATGTGGCCATAAGTCAAAGATTCCTAGCAACCATCAGATGCTGGTCGAGTTGAAGGGCATTCTCCTCTAGATCGTCTGGAGGGAGTGTGACCCTGCTGCATCTGGATTTCAACCCAGTGAAACTGATTTCAAATTTCTGGCCTCTAGAACTGAAAAAGAATAAATGTGTATTATTTTAGGTCACCAAGTTTATTACAATTTGTTTGTTGTTGTTGTTTGTGTGTGTGTGTTTGAGAGTTTTTTGCTACAGGGTGTGTATACTCGCCAGAAAGACAGACAGAGACAGAGAGACAGGAAGCGAGAAACCACCCCCCAGGGGTGATATAGTCACATAACAATCCCTTCTCTTCCATTCTCCTCTCGGGATCTTGGGCATGCATGCGTGCATGCCGGGCATGAATTTAAGTCACGGGGTCCAAGACTCGAACCATGGTCGATTACATGGGAGTCCAGTGACAAAGCCATTATGCCAACTGCTGGTCCCCTTCTTCAATTTGTTACTACAGCAAAGGAAACTAATATAATATAAGTTAATTCATGTATAGACGTATATGTATACATATGTATGCATATGTATACACATATATGTTTATATGCATGTGTACAAGTGATGTACAAACCAGATAAAGCATAAATAGTTCCATCCTTTAGGAAATTAATCTGGGTCTGCTTGAGGCTGTTTCTTATTCATTCTTCTTTTATCCAGAGTGACTGGCACTGTGATCTATGCCTTTGCCAACGTGTGTGTGTTTTCATCACTGCCGATGGAAGGTAAAGGATTTCGCCAATTCATTGCCCAAAGTCCCCATGAAGAGGTTTAATAACCAAGTTTCCTTTAGCTGCTGATGCAATTCATTAAGAGAAGAGTTACCACAAATACTGTCTTTAAATTCAGTTCATTAAGTGCTGAGTACTTAATGAAAGTCTAGAGAGATCAGAAGTGAAATGTGTCCAAATTCTGTTAACTGAACAGTATAAATATGTGTAGTGAATTCTTAGAACTTTATGTCACCTTGGCATTCATTTAAAATATAAGTTGAACTTTCTCACAACAGAGCAGGGCTTAGTCTTCCCTACAGTTTTCAGTTCTCCACCTCCTCCCAGTTCCTAATGTGTTTTGTCCAGTATCTGCCTCATGTAACCTCCTCCTGGCACCCATCTCCCTAAGAGACAGCTAGATATAACCTACTTGACTCAACCACAAACCTCCACATGACATGAGCTATGTAGATTTGTCATAGTGACCATTTTTCAATCACAGAAGGCCTCCACAGAGCTTGTGCCTGCTTGTTTTACATCCACAAATTAGAATTCCTCTCAGGAAATCAGTTTTGGTAACAACCTGGACCTCAATAAAGGTTTCAGCCTTCAGGTTCATGGCGTTCTTGCTTTCTCTTTCTCTCTTGTGTTTCCATCAAGGTGGTAGAGTGTGGGGGTGTCCCAAAAAACACCTCCCTTCCCACAAGCTTATGAGACGTGCTGCTCTCTTCTCTCTGGGATCTGTAAGTAATAAAAACCACTTAGATTATTTCATGTACTTTGTTATGCTCTCTCCTCTGGGTCTCATTAGAACAGCACACCCAAACTCCTGGTCAGAGCTCTCCAAACGAGTGGCTATCTTAGATGATGATGACTCTCAAGAGAGAAATTATAAAACCAAATTAAAGGAAAGCTCAAAACAGTATATAGATCCACAAATTCTGCTTCCGCCTTTGCTAGGGTACTTTAGGTCTGAAACTGGTCTCTAGATCTAGCTTCTGAAAAGCTCAGATCTACAATGACTCTTCTTCTTAGGTTTCTATGAGGTCCCCTGTTGGTTTACCTAAAACAACTTTTTCGAGTATGTGGCTATTGCTGGCAATCAAAACAAGCTTGCTTCTTTGGAGTCTGCTCAGTGGCTTTCCTTTCACTAGGGTTACAGAGTGCTACCAAACTGTCAGTTCAATCAAGGTAAGAGGCCCTGCCCCAGAATGCACTCCTTCCTTCATCAAGAAAGTCTTGCATTTTTCAGCTAAACTAAGGTGTGTGTTGAGTGACATGATGGGTTTATATTCTCTTGCAAGTTTTTCATGTTGTTCACTGTAACCAACAGACGTCACTTAAAGTAGCACTGGCCCAAAGCTTCCCCTAGGCAGAGAAAACACTAAAGGGGTGACAGGTCTTTGCTCTCTTCTACTGTTTCTTCATTGAAGGCCACAACAGAGGGGAGAGGGAAAAGTTTACTGCATCAGAATGATGTCGCTAGTCTGTGTGAAATATACACTTTTTTTAATTATAAGAAAATATTTTTCTCCCACTTAACCATCAGTTTTGCCCTTTGAAGTCAACTCTTGTGCTAAGTCCAATTTCACAGAATAGTCCTCTAGGAAACTTCCTAATCACTCGCAGGACTGGCCTGTTTCTAATGCAGAACCAACCGCCTTGGTTCCCAAGTGAATCACATGCACTTATTTGGTACATTTACCAGAGGAAAACGTTTAAAAAAATAATTGAAAATCAGATTAACAAGATTTTAAGCAGAGACATGAGACAGCTTTGTAGTGTTCCCTTTTCCTGGGGTGGGGAGGAAATATGTCTGGGAGTGGTTTTAAAATTGGGACGTTTGTTTTAGGTAAAACAAAGGAGCCTTTAGTTTACCTGGGGAGTCTCCTGACATTTTACACAGCAAGGTGCTGTTGGGCACCTCAAGGCATCTGCTAAAAACAGGAGAACATTTTCTGGTCCAAAGGAAACCCAGAATGGAAATAGCACTGAGTTAATTAAGAATTATTTAGTTGAGATTTTTCAGTGTATTGGGCACATACATATGAACGGAAGATATTGAATTCATTACAGGAATTAGAAATAAGGGAAGAAATAATAAATTCCAGAACAAAAAGAAATTAAACCACCAAAATGAGACAGAAACTATACAAATGCCAAAAACATATTTTCTTCAAACCCTGAAAATAAATGTGTCAGCTTCTCTAGGAAATGTTTATTTTAAACTGTTGGAAAACATAAAAGTCAAAAGTAATAAGGGTGCATGTGTTGGAAATGAAGCTTTCTAATAGCAAGCCTTATTTATTTTTTTGTTTGTTTGTTTTGGGAGTTACTGCTTGCTGCTAAATGTTCATTGAAGTTTCCATTGTCAATAAAAACTAAATATGAGGGGAAAGGAGAGACACTGATCAATAGGTACAAAAGTGCAGTTAAATGGCATGGATAAATTCTGGCATTATATTACATAGCAGTGTGACTACAGTTAATAATAATATATTGTGTATTTCAAACTAGCTAAGACAGAGGATTTGAAATATTTTCACTACAAAAAAAAAAGGATAAATATTTGAGGTGATGGGTATGCTAATTACTCTGATTTGATCGTTCTACAATGTATACATGTATCAAAACACCACATGGTACACCATAAGTATATACATTTATTGTGTATCATTTGAAAATTTAAAAAAGGCTAATTAACTGTCCAGTAAGTGCCTGGGACATGACCATTGGTCTGGGGATAGTGGCCTGGAAGAGGTACCATTGCAGTGGGAACCCATTAAGACAACCAACACAAAAACAAATCAAAGCCTATGCCTGGACAGCTTGCCTAATTATTTCAAGTGCAAAGGAAAGCATAAGCATAGAGCTTAACTTTTCAATAAACACAAGCCTTAAAACCTTTAATTATGTGCCACAAAGTAGGCCAAAGTGTATCATCCAAATTTTCAATATTTTCAATATGTGAAAAGATTAGATTCCTCTGTGCTCTATGTCAGAACTGACTCATGCTACACCGTGGTGTGAAGTCTCTTGACTTCCCCTTTACCTGTGTACATTTTGTTTACACCATATCTGCTTTCCTCATAGCACAATGGGCAATTCGCCTCAAAGATAAAATGTCCATTCATGTGTTTGTTTAATAAGTCTTTACAGAGGACCAATTCATGCCACATATAGATGCCATGAAAATCTAAGTGAGCAAATAGACCAGGCACCTGCTCCTAAAGAGCTTATGATGTGTACAATTATGGAATATACCACATGGACACCCTTCTAAGGATGTCGCTTACCTTCTTCCTGTGCTAGGTATTTCAGACTCTTAATTGTAACTGTGATTGGGAACTATCTCATTTAACTTAATTTTTTTATTTGCAGACTTAATGGAACCATTTACCATGAGGCATAACAGGTAACTCAGATGGATCTCGGAGGGATGAACAGGTTATTTTCTGACTGTTTCTAAAGTGTTCTTCCAAAAACCTATATCATTCTGAAACTCATCCTTTTGTTTGTAATTTCCATAAATAAAAGATAATTTATTTAAAATATTCCAGAGCATATAAAAAAGAAGTGAAAGTTTAAAATTATTTTTATTTTTACTTTCATTTATTTACTTTGGCTAGAAGGGGCGTATGTTCACCAGAGATAGAAAGAGGGAGAGAATGCACCTCTCCCAGGAAAAGCTAAACCTGCAATCCCTTCTCCTCCAACACTCACTCCTTACCCACAGGATTTGGGGCACACACACGTACCTTGTTAGGGTGGTCGTTTTTGGCCTCCTATGAAAAAATCAGATAGAAAGGTTTACTTATTTTCCAATAGAGGAATGGAGCCTGGTGTGGAGATTTGCATCAGCCCTGAAGGAGCTTTTATTGAGTTTTAAGGGCAAGGAGCTTATCATTGGTCAATTAGGACAATCCTCAGACAGGATGCCTGATGATCTTTCACAATCTCTAAACTATTTCTTCACTATCTCTGATTGTCATATTCAACCACTTTGATCCACTATACATTTGAATCTTTGTTGATTTCTAATGTTAGCAAGAGAAGGGGGTCTCAATCTCCATATCTGAATGCAGAAACTTAGAAAACCAGTCAGCCATCCACAATGAGATCAAGGAGGGGCCAGCTAACTCTGGAAAAAAAGGGGAGGAACAGAAAGAAGTCCTAAAGCACCATGAAAGTTTTGGACGAACCTTGCCCATTAAAATACCTAACGTGTCAAGGAGATTCTGAATCAATTTGATGCCAAGGAGACACTGAGTTAACCTTTTCAGTTTCCTAAGGCACCCACAGAACATTTAAGCCTTTCACACTTGGTGTGTTTCTCAAGCTGCCAGGTCCAGGATTCAAGTCACCTAATCTACCATATGGAATCCAGCTGCCTTAGCCAACAGGCCATGAAGCCAGTTCTAATTATTATTATTTTGTTTATCAAGCAAGCATAATACTGTTATCGATATTGACAAAAGTGAGCAAAATCAATTCATTTCAACAACAACAACAAAAATCTAAAAAAAAAGAAAAAGTAGCAAACAGAAGTCAGTAGCACCATAAAATGTTATAGAATGTCTATATAGGATTTATTTCAAGGTTTTACAGATGGTTTAGTGTTGCAATGTCAGTTAATAAATTTGGGGTCATTAATTGGCCTAAGGGAAAACATACACACATGCACTCACAGTTTTCTTTTTTCTTTAATTACCGCAGCGTATGTGTGCTTGCCAGAAAGAGAAGAAGAGAAAGAGCACTCTCTAATAGGGCATGGTCACACTGCAATCCTTTTCCTCCACTTCTCTGTCTCACCACAATTTGGGGTACACATGAACAAGTGCTTGGCATGTTTTTCAAATCACTAGGGCCAGGAATCAAATCACAGTAGCCCACATAGTATCCAGCTCCGCATGCACTGCACTTAGCCACTGTGCTGTGGGGCCAGCCTAGCACTCACAGAGCTTCCTGCAACAACCGAAAGTCATTTCTCAAAATTCAACATTCATTCATAAAAGAGGTAATTAATGAATACTCTTCTAAAATGATGATAAAATTGCTCATTTATCCCTACAACAACACTGTTTTTAATGGGGCAATATTAGAAACACTTTTATTGAAGTCAAGAATAAGACAGGCATACCCTCCAATGGTTGTGGTTTTGAACTGTACAGCCCAATTCTAAAGGTCAAACTCAAAAATAAACAATCCCGGGAAATTTTAAAAAGAAAAAGGAAAGAATGAACTTAATCTACGAGATATTAAAACTTGTTCTGAAGCTTCACTAATTAAAACAGGGTAATACTGATGCATGAGTAGGCCAATGAAACAGAACTCTTATAATCTAGAAATACAAGGGTCAGTAGGTGGCAGAGCAGTTAGGTTGCTAGACTCCCACATGGCCATCCGTAGTTTGAGTCCTGGACCCAGCAGCTTGAAATTCACACTGGGTATATGTGTGTGTATGCCCAACATCTTGGAAGGAGAATGGAGGAGAAAGGATTACAGTTGAACATTCTCCTGGGGGGTGGATTTCTGACTTTCCCTTTCACTGTTTCTCTCTCTCTAGTGAGTGTACATGCCCCAAGGCAAAAAACTCTCACCAAAAAAAAAAAAACAACAACAACAACAACAAAAAAACAAATCTAGAAATACACTCTAATTTATAGGAGAGACTTAAGATATGATATAAAAGTTTCACCTCAAATCAGTGTGGAAAATAGAGGGGGGAACCAGCATTTAGTGTAATGGCTATGTCGCTGAACTCCCACATAGTCGACTGCAGTTCGCGTCCCGGACCCAGTGGCTTAAAACTCACGCTGGGCACGTGTGTGTGCGTGCTCAAGATCCCAAGAGGAGAATGGAGAAGGGATTGCGGCGTGACCATCCCCCCTGGGGGGTGATTTCTCGCTTTCTGTCTCTATGTCTCTCTCGGTCTGTCTGGCGAGCGCACGCGCCCTATAGCAAAAACCTCTCCAAAAAAAAAAAAACCAGAAAAGAAAATAGAGGGTGTGTTTAGTAAATGTAATTGAGACAATTTATAGTGATGGGGGACTAACTTAGCTTTGTACACCATAAGATAATACAGAATGAATTCCAAATGCATCAGTAATGAAATGTAATAAATTGACCCCTAAGAACTGTGAATACATAGTGTTTTTAACCTTGCATTAGGAATCTCCCTTCTGATTATGATGCTAAATCCAGAAATAGTTAAAGAAAATATTGATTACTTGACAGTATAAAAATCTATAACTTCATTATTGCAAACAATATTAGAAGTAAAGGTAAATGAAAAGAGAGAAAAATATGAACTAGGTATGTCATAAATGGCTAATCTCAAGGCCAGTAGGTGGCATGGTGGTTAAGATCTGGACTCCCACATGGCTGACCATAGTTTGGTCCCAGAACTAGTGGCTCAAACTTCAGACCAGGCACATGTGCTTACATGCCCAAACATCCAAGAGGAAGGTTGTACCCATGAAGGATGATTTCTCACTTTTCCTCTCTTTGTCTGTCTCCTGTTTCTCTCCAGCGAGTTCACTTGCCGTATGGCAAACCGCCCCCTCCCCCCCAAAAAATGACAGGGGCAAGACAGCAGTAGTAAAACATGATGCTTTTTGAAGCCAAGCCCCTTGGGAAAATTCCAGGTTCATCTCTGGAGACCTTCCTGAGTATGGCAGACACAAGTGTGCCCAGAATCTGAGGCTCACAAAGGCTGGAGGTTGATTGTGATGTCAAGATGCCGATGGAGGTGCTGTCTCTCTCTTTTTCTGTCTCTCTCACTTATGGAATAAGTGAGTGAATTAATGAATGAATGCCTTTTTAAAAAAAGTTGTAGATTAATAAAGATAAAGAGCAACCACTAACTAAGGGTTAGAAAATGTGAGTTTTTGAGTGGACTCTGGGGATCACTTGAATGAAGAATCTTTTCTCTTAAGCATATTTTGGGAAAATGTTTACTTATAGGTAATTTTATACATCTTTTGGTATATGGTGGAGGGATAGTCTTCTCTGCTTAATCACTAGTAGGTAGATAGGAGATCTGAAAAGCAGTGACTGACCAGGCCACCAGTAGAGTTGACAGGCTTAAAGAGCACCAGCCACCAAATTCTATTTATGGATCTGCCTCCAATGCCAAATGAATTTCAAAAGCCAGTCATCCCTTTTCCTGTTCCTGAGTCTCCTTTGTCAGACTCCAGGAAAGTGTCTCAGATATGACAAGTCTTAACCAGGGGAAAAGTATTCACAGATGGAGAAAGCAGTTTTGAGAGATTTTAGAACAAGCAAAATGGAAATTTCAAAGAACTTCAAGGACCTAGTGTGGAAGCACAACAATAGTTGATTCGAGGCTTAGCAACTGGCAGGCCAAGTGATAGGTGCTTTGTCTTAAAGCTCAGTGCAATGAGGACTAGTCACCACGATATGGATGGATCTCATAAGGCTACTGTAGAGCATAAGAAGACAGACCCACAAGAGTATATACTGTGTGATTCCATTTGTAGGAAGCTCAAAACAGGCAAATTAATCAATGACCTAACCCACAGGATAGATGCTACCTTAGGGGAAGGGCTGTGACTGAAAGAAGATCACAGGGCTTTTCTGGGTGCTGTTTCTTGACATATGTGTCCATTCCCTTTGGAAATTCATGTCCTATACCCTTGTCATCTGTACACTTTTCTATGTCTATGTTAAATTTGGATAAAAAGGAGCTAGCTGGTGGTGTGGTAGTTAAGGTGGCTGGATTCCACATGGCCAACTGCAGGGTTTGAGTCACAGACTTGGTGACTTAAAAATATATTTTCGTGTGTTTGTGCATGTGTGCCCAATGTCCTGAGAAGAGAATGGAAGAGAAGGCATTCCATTGCAGCATGGCCATCCTCCCCCATACCCCCCACCTTCACAGTGGAGCAGGTGCTTTCTCACTTTCTCTCTCACTGTCTGTCTCTCTTCAGTTCGTGACCTACCCTCTAGCAAATTAATAACAAAACAACAAAGAGAAATATGTGTGTGTGTGTGTGTGTGTGTGTGTGTGTGTGTGTGTGTGTGTGTGTATGTATTGAAAAAAAACACTGAGGTAATTTCCTTTTTCACTTTTATGAACAATGATCCAAATTATTACATAGCATGTGCTGAGATAAAGAAGGAGCAACAGGGAGACTCTGAAACCCTGGAGATAGAAAGACCAACAGGCAGGCTCAAGCCAAGCTGCTTGGCTTGAGATCATCAGCAGAGACCCCCGCCTAGCCTGCTCTGGAAGAGAAGAGGCTCTCTGGCCTTCAACACCAATACCTGGTTTATCCAATCCCAGAGAAAGATGAAGCAACAGGGAGAATCTGCAATCCCAGAGATAGAAAGTAGGAGCTGTTGTCCCATGTGTGTTGATGCCATTCTGCCTCTCATCCATCCAGGACCAACAGGCAGGCCCAAGCCAAGCCACTTGCCTTGAGTTCATTATCAAGGACCCATGCCCAGCCTGCTGTGGATGAGGAGTGGATCTCTGGCCAGGGCAGTACACAAGCACATTGCATGAAGTAGTCTACCACCTCTCATTCTGCCTGTTAGCTCAACCTCCATCCACACTGGAGCAGTTAGGTTTAGGTATCTGAGAACCAAACACCTAAATATAAGAGACTCTAAGGAATTCTTTCCTCCAAACTCCCTTAGCAGTAAAAGAAGAGAAAATCTCCTCTGTAAATTTAAATCCAAAACTCCTACTGTAGATTCTACACTCCTACCCACAGTAGAGGAGGGAAACAGGCCCAGAGCTTACTCATACCATAGAGAAGTACAGGAGCACACAGCTATAAAAACTTACTCCAAGTAAGTAGGAAGAAGTGAGTATACCACCAGATGACTAAAAATCAAAGAAAAGCCCCAAGAAATAGGAAAAAATCATGAAATACTTCACTCACAAAAGATCACTACTCCTAAACACAATGAGTAAAATATAAGAGACCTCTGAGATGTCAGGAAAAAAAATTCACACTTCACTCTCAAAAGATGACTAGTCCTAAACAGCAATGAGTAAAATATGAGACCTCTGAGATGTCAGGAAAAAAAATTCAGAATACTCATTGTAACAATACTCAACAAGATGCAAGAGAAAACAGACAATCAATTTCAGAAGATGAGAAAATCCTACCAGGATTTGTAGGAAGAACTCCATAAAGAGATAGACACATTGAAAAAGAACTAAATGGAATTTCTAGAGATAAAGAGTATGATACAGGAAATCAAAACCTCCCTCAAAGGTATCAATAGCAGATTATATCTTGCAGAAGAAAGAATCTCTGACCTTAAAGACAAAACTTCTGATTTAGTCTAAGCAACCAAAAAGAATAGAAAAATAATAATTAAAAATGAGGACAATAGGAGCAAGCAGATGGTATGGTGGTTGAGGCACTGGACTCCCAAGTGGCCAACCACGGTTCAAATCCCTGTCCAGCAGTTTGAAACTTATGTCGGGGGCATGCGTGTGTACCCAAAATTCTGAAAGGAGAGTGCAGGAGAAGGGATGATTACAACATGGCCATCACCCCAAGAAATGATTTCTTGCTTTTCTCTGTCTCTCTCTGTTTCTCTGGCAAGCATATGCACCCTAAAACAAAGCAAAATTCTCAAAAACAATTGAGAACAATATACAAGAAATTCTAGACACCAATAAATGACCAAATGTGTGCCTAATAGGGATTCCAGAAGGTGAAGAGACATGTAAAGGCATAGAAAACATCTTTTATAACAAATTAGCAGAAAACTTCCCAAACTTAAAGAAGTATGTGGACTTCCAAACTCAGAAGACACAAAGGATGCCATATAAATATAACATAAGCAGATTCTCTCCAAGGAGGAGAAGATCATATCATAGCACGTGATAGCCAAATTAGTAAAAATCAAAGATAAAGACAAATTTCTGAAAATGGCAAGAGAGAAACACAAAGTTACTTACAAAGTTTATACCTTTGGACTAACATAGGCTCTCTCTACTGAAGCATTGCAGGCAAGGAAAGAATGAGGAAGACATATTTAAAACTCTGAAAGTAAACCAATTTCAGCCAAGAGTATTATACCCAGCAAGATTATCCTTCAGATGGGAAGGAAAAATAAAATCATTCCCAGGTAAACAAATACCGATGGAATTCATGAAAATGAAACTGGCTGTTCAGGAATTAACTAAGAGACTACTACATCAGGAAAGCTAAAGGGAAACAAATAAAAGTAAGCTATAACAGAAAAAAAATAAACCTACACATATTGATAATAGCATTGAATGTTAGGACTAAATGCAGGTTCAACTGTTTTACACACAAGCAACTTTAAATACAAAAGTACCAATTATTTCATAGACAGTTTACTCCACAGGTTTCAATGTATATATTTATTATAACCATTGCTAATTGTATAAAACTAGATAATAAAGGAGAAGTTCAAAATTCTACAATTAGCTGAGTTTTTCTTTGGAATGAATTTAAAAAACAAATGTCAAATGAATTTAAAAAACAAATGGCATATTGGTAAAGGCACTTGACTTCCAAATAGTTAACTGTGTTTCAAGTCCTGGACCTGATTGTTTGAAATTCATGTCAGATGCATGTGCATGTGTGCCCAAAATCCTGAGAGGAGAATGAAGGAGAAGGAATTGCAGCATGGCCATCCTCTCTGTTGGGGTGCTTTCTCACTTTCTGTCTCTCTGGAAAGCACACATGCTCTAAAGCAAAAATCTCTTTATAAAACAAAAAGGTTAAAATCAAGAACTTTGCGAACCCTATACATCACCAAATCACTGGCTTTACTGTCTTCACTTTTAAACATCTCTTTCCAATTTTGTTTTAGTTTTGCTTTTTCAAGAACTTTTTCTAAGACCAGGATACAGTACAGTATCATGGTCTTACAATAACTCAGTGTGTAAGTAAAACTGTTATTTTTCTATCTCTTCCTAATGAGTTATTGTTATGTACAATTTTACCTATCTCTTTCTGGACCAATCATTGATATTTACAGATTTTCTTTCAGATTATAAACTCTTAGTTCTACAGTTTTTATAATCTTCTACATGGAAATTATAAATTCTGCTTTCATTGGCTATGTTAAGATTATCTTTGTTTATTTGTGAGATTATTTTTTGCCTAATTTTTAATCAGTATATTTTTCTTAACTATATGTCACAGTAAAGAATGTCATAGACAATTCAGTATATAGTTGCAGCATAAACATTAGAGAGGGTTTCAAGTGTTCACAACATAACATAATGTTAAATGCTGAAGGTGCTGAATGTGTTTATGTCCTTGATATTTTTATTACACACCATATACATGCTTTTAAATGTCATTCTGGACCCTTCAAAGATGTGTAATGATTCTGTGTAAGTCATAGATTACAATAAATATTTAAAGATAAAAATAAATAAATAAATAAATAAATAGCATGTATTGTTAGGCTACAGAGAAATAGACTGTTACACATTATTGATCAGAAAATAAATTGGTATAGCCCCTAGAAAGGTGATTTGGCAAAGTATCCAGTGATCCAGCAATACCACTTCCAGGAATCTTTCCTAAGGCTATTCTGCACATATATGCAATGCTATACCTACGGGGTTATTCATTACAACCTGATATAAACTGGTAAAGGATTGAAAACAGCTGGCTTATTCTCAAGGAAACAAAGTAAACAAATGGTTTATCTATATATTGGACAGTTATGTAATCGTTAAGAAAAAACAAGGAAGCTGCATGCTGGGTTTCTGAAGAGCCAGAGAGCTGGAGAATTCATGGTGTGACCAGACCCTGCTTGCCTCTCCTTCTTTTCTTTCTCTTTTTCTCTCTCCCTTTCTTGCTCTCTCTCTCTCTCTCTCTCTCTCTCTCATGCAAATACACATGCTCTCTTTGATTAAAACAGAAGCATAAAGAAAGAAAAAAGATGTAATATTATGTATTGATAGCAAAAGTCCTCCAAGATATATTTTAAATGAAAAGAGCAAGCCACTAAAATGCACATAGTATCTACCCATTTACATTTAAAAGTAGCATGGATAAATAATACATATCTGTATTAAGTTGCATAAATATTACATTCTTGAGAAGGATAAACAGAACCTAAGAATAATTGTCCCTGGTTGGGCATGGAAGCTGGGAACTGAGCAGATGGAGACCTTTATATTACTTACTGGAACTTGTTTCTACTTTGATCCTCAAAACATGTGAATGATTTATGTATTCCAATAAACAAACTTTTTAAAATTATCTGAGGGAGAAAAAAATAAACTAGGTCACATACACTAGATCCACAGAGCTGAGATTCACACCTGGTGATTGTTGTTTAATTGCCCGAAGGTGCATGTGCTCACCAGAGGGAAAAAGAGAGAGAGAAAGCCCTCCCACATGGACATTGTCACAACTTGATCCCTTCCCTTCATTTCACCATGCTGTCAGGATTAGAACACACGGGCCTGGTATGTTTTTCAACCTTCCAGAGCCAGGATTCTAACCACAGTTGGTCGTGTGGAATCCAACTTCCTTAATCACTAGACAATGTGGCAGGCCCAACACCAGAGTCTTTCTGATACCACTTCAGACAGCTAGACAGTACGTGTAGGAAGACTGAAAGGTTAGGACAAGCTGAGGGGTATCTTGGGTTAAGATAGGAAAGTGAGGGAACCAGCAGTTAGCGTAATGGCTAGGTCGCTGGACTCCCACGTAGTCGACCGCGGTTCGTGTCCCGGACCCGGTGGCTTAATACTCACGCTGGGTGCATGTGTGTGCGTGCCCAAGATCCCGAGAGGAGAATGGAGGAGAAGGGATTGTGGTGTGACCATCCCCCCTGGGGGGTGATTTCTCGCTTTCTGTCTCTATGTCTCTCTCTGTCTGTCTGGCGAGCGCACGCACCCTACAGTGAAAATCTCTACAAAAAAAAAAAAAAAAAAAAAGATAGGAAGGGGAGCAGAGTAATTGTTGCTATCTTTGAAAGTCTTTGTGTCAAAACTGTCTTGGTGAAACCAGCAGATGGCATAATGGCTATGTCGCTGGACTCCCATGTGGTCGACCATGGTTCGAGTCCTGGACCTGGTGGCTTAAACTCATGGCAGGCACGTGTGCGTGGCTTCCCAAAATCCCGGGAGGGG
>NW_006159436.1:3261286-3283182 GCF_000334495.1 Tupaia belangeri chinensis | reverse complement strand
CCACACTGCCCTTATAAAAAAACCCCCCCAAAAAAAAAAAAAAAAAAAAAAAAAAAAAGAAACCTATCTTGGTTTCCGGGTGCATACCAAAAGGCAAGGACACCTGTTCCTTGTTAAGATGGGGGATGCTCATTTTGGTAGTCTAGCCACTGTTGATGGCTCTCCCAAGGGCCAGCAGCGAGCCACTGCCCTCTCCGCTTCTAAGCTGAGCCTTTTTCCTAGACGCCATTTTACAAGCACAGCTTTCCGGCCTTTGCCTTCTCAACCCGCCCTACAATTCACAGCTCAGCACACTGCACACTTCTGCAGCAGACCAGAGAAGAGTGGCCCGCTCAGGATATCACTTTCAAAAGTCTCTTGAGACACACGTTCCAGGCTATTCTTCAAGACTTGCAACTCTGAGATTCATGGTTTCAGTCAGGTCTTTCTATATGATAATCGTAGGCCCTTTGGTTTATTCTTAAGAAGATAAATGTGAATGAAACCTATATCTTTCCATTGAAACACATCTTTAATTCTCATTCACTATTGCATGGACAATTTTCTTTTTGCAATTAAATCTGCTCCATCTTAAACTTACACAATTTTTAATTCTAATTCCCTTGTCCCTTAGAAACTTGCTACTCAAAATATGGCCTGTGGATCAGCACCAACAACACTGCTTGGTTGCTTCTTAGAAATGCAAATTATGAGCCCAGCCTATTGGTGTAGGCAGTTAGTTACCGCTACATGATACAAGAGCCTTATTGGAAGGCCTCAGGTTGGGATCCCAAGTCAACCTCCTGGACACACTGGGTTTTCCTGTAGGCCTGTTCATGATCCTGGCTGGCTGGAAGACTGTAGGGAGAATTATAGCATGAGTGTCTTGTCAAGGATGCTTCTTTCTTTCTCAAGATTTTTTCTTTTAATTGCCAGAGGGCACTTACACCAGCAGAGAGAGAGAAAGAGAGAAAAATCATCCCACAATGGGGTAAGATCTTAACACTGCAATCCCCCATTCCTAACTCTCTATCTCGTAAGATCTGGAGCTCAATCATGCAGGCACCCAGCATGTTTTTCAAGCCATGAGGCTAGGACTTAGACAAGGGTTGGCCATGTGATATTCAGCCCTTAACCCTGAGCTATAGGGCTGGCCCTCAGTAAATTTGGAACCCACGCCAGACCTTTGGAATTAGAATCTACATTTTAATAAGATGCCCAGGTGATTTGCATGCACATTGGCTTTTGAGAAATCTGCCCTAAGGAGACATCTTTTACGTTTAAAAATTCCAACTAGAGGAAAAAGCAGGGCAGCAGAGGAAAGAGAAGACTGCCCATTTATCCGGTTCTTGGAAATACTCTACTTTCAAAAACATATGCCAGGGACCAGCAGTTAGCTTAATGGCTATGTCGCTGGACTCCTACATAATCAACCGTGGTTCGAGTCCCGGACCCGGTGGCTTAAACTCACGCCGGGGGTGTGTGCATGCATAACCAAGATCCCAAGAGGAGAATGGAGGAGAAGGGATTGCGGCATGGCCATCTCCCCTCGGGGGTGATTTATCGCTTTCTGTCTCTCTGTTTCTCTCTGTCTGTCTGGCAAGCGCACACGCCCTATAGCAAAAACCTCTCCCAAAAAAGAAAAAAAATATATGCCACACGTGGTGCCTTAAGTTGCTCAAAGGAAAGGTGGTCAGGCTGGTGGAAATCTTTCATAAGTAATCCAAGTGAAGTGTTCTGGTGAAAGCTATAATATTGGGTCCTTAGAAAAGCCATGATGAATTTTTTCATGGAAAAATATGCCATGACTTTTCTGACAACACAGTAGATTACACTGACCCAAGGGAAGTCGTCAGGAATTGAGCTTGTCAAAGCTCTGGACCTGAAATTTAGTGGTTAAGGAAACTGGATTCCATACGGCCAAATGTGTTTCAAATGCCAACCCTAGCAGTTAGAAAAACATACCAGGTGTGTATGCATGTGGGCCCCAAATCCTGATGAGATGAAGAAATGGAAAAAAAGGATTGTGGCATAACCACATCCCATTGGGGGTTACTTTCTCTCTCTTTTGCTCTCTCTTATATGCACAGGTGTCCTCTAGCATTAAAACAAACAAACAAACAAACAAACAAAAAAACCTCTAGTTGAAACAGACATGGAAATTGTCCATTAGGGCACATCTAGAAGAAAGCATGTTTCCTTTAGAAAATAAATTTACAGGGCAGCCCATGCATGGTGGTTAAGGAGGCTGGATATCATATAGCCAACTGCTTGGTTCAAGTTCTAGATGCAGTGGCTTGAGAAAGACAACAAATGGGGTAAGATCTTAACACTGCAATCCCCCATTCCTAACTCTCTATCTCGTAAGATCTGGAGCTCAATCATGCAGGCACCCAGCATGTTTTTCAAGCCATGAGGCTAGGACTTAGACAAGGGTTGGCCATGTGATATTCAGCCCTTAACCCTGAGCTATAGGGCTGGCCCTCAGTAAATTTGGAACCCACGCCAGACCTTTGGAATTAGAATCTACATTTTAATAAGATGCCCAGGTGATTTGCATGCACATTGGCTTTTGAGAAATCTGCCCTAAGGAGACATCTTTTACGTTTAAAAATTCCAACTAGAGGAAAAAGCAGGGCAGCAGAGGAAAGAGAAGACTGCCCATTTATCCGGTTCTTGGAAATACTCTACTTTCAAAAACATATGCCAGGGACCAGCAGTTAGCTTAATGGCTATGTCGCTGGACTCCTACATAATCAACCGTGGTTCGAGTCCCAGACCCGGTGGCTTAAACTCACGCCGGGGGTGTGTGCATGCGTAACCAAGATCCCAAGAGGAGAATGGAGGAGAAGGGATTGCGGCATGGCCATCTCCCCTCGGGGGTGATTTATCGCTTTCTGTCTCTCTGTTTCTCTCTGTCTGTCTGGCAAGCGCACACGCCCTATAGCAAAAACCTCTCCCAAAAAAGAAAAAAAATATATGCCACACGTGGTGCCTTAAGTTGCTCAAAGGAAAGGTGGTCAGGCTGGTGGAAATCTTTCATAAGTAATCCAAGTGAAGTGTTCTGGTGAAAGCTATAATATTGGGTCCTTAGAAAAGCCATGATGAATTTTTTCATGGAAAAATATGCCATGACTTTTCTGACAACACAGTAGATTACACTGACCCAAGGGAAGTCGTCAGGAATTGAGCTTGTCAAAGCTCTGGACCTGAAATTTAGTGGTTAAGGAAACTGGATTCCATACGGCCAAATGTGTTTCAAATGCCAACCCTAGCAGTTAGAAAAACATACCAGGTGTGTATGCATGTGGGCCCCAAATCCTGATGAGATGAAGAAATGGAAAAAAAGGATTGTGGCATAACCACATCCCATTGGGGGTTACTTTCTCTCTCTTTCGCTCTCTCTTATATGCACAGGTGTCCTCTAGCATTAAAACAAACAAACAAACAAACAAACAAACAAACAAAAAAACCTCTAGTTGAAACAGACATGGAAATTGTCCATTAGGGCACATCTAGAAGAAAGCATGTTTCCTTTAGAAAATAAATTTACAGGGCAGCCCATGCATGGTGGTTAAGGAGGCTGGATATCATATAGCCAACTGCTTGGTTCAAGTTCTAGATGCAGTGGCTTGAGAAAGACAACAGGTGCATGGGCATGCATGCCCAAAACCCCCAAAGGAGACAGAAACGGAGGAGAAATGCAGCATGACCATTCCTCATGGGGAATTTTTTCTTTGTTCCTCTATCTCTCTGTCTTGCTCTCTCTGTCTCTCACTGGCTAGTGCATGTGCCTTCTGGCAAATTAAAAATTAGAAAAAAAAGAAATTTCCAGGTATCCAGGCAAATCCACAGGACATGGACACTCTGGTTTTGTAATGATATTACCATCAGAAAAGACAATTTAAAAAAATCTCTTCAGCATATTCTCCTAACAATCACCTGGAGAAAGCAGGTGTTGACTGAACATTTCTAAAGCTATGAGGTTATTGTGCTGAAGCTTATTTCATACATTGGGCTAGTCACAGAGAGCCCGATCCAGGAAACTCCTTTCAGAAGTATTAAAGTAACTAAGCAGAGGAGGCTCTTTGTAATGATTCCAGTTGTGGAAAGAATGAAGAAAAAAGTCATAGTTATTAAAATAAATTGTGCCATCTTTTTTTCTTATTTGTTCAGAAAGAAAGATATAAAATCATGTTAAACTGAAAAAAATGGTACTGGTCCACTGGTTAAGCACTATGTGGAAGAAGCTGGATCCCACATGGCTGACCAGAGTTCAAGTTCCTACCCTGGTGGTTTCCATATCAGTCATGTGCACACATGCCCAGGATCCTGGCAGGATGGAGAATTATATAAGGCCCTGTTCAGGAGGAGGGGTGCTTTCTCTCTTTCTCTCTGTCTTGTGCACACATTTACCCTCTAATTTATTTATATATGTGTGTGTATATATATATATATGAAAGAAAGAAAGAAAAGGAAAAAAACCTGGGAAATATCTTTTTTTCTGATTGAAAAATAACATATATCCAACATAAAATAATTTGTAAACAGTGCAAAGAAAATAAAACTCACCCATAATCTCTTTACTCATATTATATTTTAGTATGTACCTATTACATTTTAACCTGTGTTTTTCTTCATTATTTAAAAGGTTTTTCTGACCCAACCACAGTGACACAGTGGCAGTGCACACTGTGTAATGATAGAAACCATATGGAAGATCAGAGTTTGGTTCCTAGGTTGACCTCTAAAAATGGTTGCCAGCATTTGTGCCTGTAACCCTGGCTATCTGGGAAGGCTTGTGGGAAGGGGGGAGGTGGCAGATCAAGGCAAGAGACTTTGTTGAAAGTGCATGACTCTCTCTGTCTCTCTTCCTCTTTCTGTCTGTCCCTAATGAAATAAATAAACTTTTAAAATATACTTGAAGGCTATCTTTTTTGCAATTGTACAATACAGGGATATAAATATCAAAAAGGTCAAACAGTTTAGGAGTCTATAGAGCTTTAATAAAGAAAGCCCTTCTTCACTCTCCTTAGTCCCATCCCACTCCCATAGCAAGGAGAGCTATTAGAAAATTCTTTCTTCTATATGATTGTATTCTTCTATATACACACACAAGTATACATCTATGATACTTTAGTAACTACACATGTGGACTCACCTTCATATTGTTCTATATCTTGCTGTCATCTTATAACCATATGTTTTGAGGAGGTTTTCATGCTGACTGCATAGTTTTTCATCATATTGCTACATCACAGTTTTTTAGTCATCTTCCTACTGCTGTATACTTTAATTATTCCTTTTCTTCAGTATTATGATCAAAAGGGCACTGATGTCCATATACATGCCCCTATGCACTGATGTAAATATTCATGTAGGATAGATCTCTCGGGCCAGCCAGGGGTACGATGGTTATGGTGGCTAGCACCCATATCACCAACTAAGCAGTTCAAGTCACAGACCCAGCAGCTCGAAAAACACACCAAGCACATGCGTGTGCGTGCTCCAGATCCTGAAAGCAGGTTGAAATGGAGAAGGAATTGCAGAGTGATCACCCTCCCCCCATAGAGAGGGTGCCTTCTATTCTTCTCTCTTTTTCTCTGTCTCTCTGACTCTGTCTCTCTTCCCCAGCAAGCTCATACACCTTCTAAAAAAAAATTAAAAATGATCCTTAAAAGAAGAATTCCTGGTACAGTCTCTGCACTCCAGTGTTCAATGATGCCTTCCATCTTGCCTTCCAGTCTATGACAAGTTATAAGCACGTCCAGTGATCAAGAGTATTCTTTCTTACACTTTTTTCTACTTTCCTAAAAATATTGTCAGTATGGTAGACGAAGACTTTTTAGCAGTTATAGAATGCGCTTGCCCTCTATTAGGAATGAGATTGCCCAGTATTTTCCTGAACTGGCTCCCCTTGATTACCTCGTGGCCTGCGATAACTCCTGCTCGTCTCCTGCCCATCTGTGCCTGTAGACACTCTGTGCGCCTGGACGGTGTCAGTAGTGAAGGTGCGTCAGAAAGTTCCACAATTATCTTCGAAAACAGGCTCAGATTCTACATGCACTTGCATAAAATGTCATCGACAGTAATATGATGATGAATATTTTTTCTTAAATACAATAGTTCCACAGTATCTATGGTTTCTTTTTCTTTCTTTCTTTTTTTTCCTTTTTATTTTGCCTTCCATTACTTGAGGTCGACCATGGTCCAAAATAGGTGAGAAGCACATGATATTCTGAAAAAGAAAGAGACAGGCCATCAGACCATATTCATGCAACTTTTACTACACTGAAGTGTTGTAATTGTTTTATTTTATTATTCAGTATTAAGAGTTTTTGAATTCTTACTGTGCCACATGTATCCACTATACTTTATCATACATATATGTGTATAGGAAACACATAGGATACATAGGGTTCAGGACTGTAAGCAGTTTTAGGCACCCACTAGGGCCTCAGGGTATATCTTCCATATATTCCATAAAGGAATATATACTGTAGCCTCTTCCCAGTAAATTACTTTTTATAACCATGCTCTTATGTATATTATCTGCCTTAACTAAAACATTCAAATATTCAACTATCTGCCCATTGCTTATTTTGCTGTTACTTTGTAAGTTAAATAACATGTGGTTGAATGTATAAAAGAAATTGAAATTAAAAATTGAAAAAAAAACATTTTTGTTATGAAAATTTTCAAATATGCTTTAATTGTTCTGTTTTTTTATGTTTGTTTTAAGAGAGAGATTATAGTTACAGGGCACACGTGCTCGCTGGAAAGACAGAGAGAGACAGAGACAGAAAGTGAGAAATCACCCCCCAAGGGGGATGGCTACACCACAATCCTTTCACCTCTATTCTCCTCTTGGGATCTTGGGTACGCATGCACACATGAGTTTAAGCCACCAGGTCTGGGACTCGAACCACAGTCGACTACATGGGAATCCAGTAATGTAACCATTACGCCATCTGCTAGTCCCTATTGTTAAATTTCTAAAGCATATTCTTCACTTTAAAAAGTGTGTTACCCAACTTTTCAGTTTTTTCAACTTTCTAACTTTGCCTGGTACTGAAGGGAAAATAACAACAATATATATACATATACATTATATATGTGTATATGTGTGTGTATATATACATACACGTAAATGTATGTATATAAATCTACTTAAAGAATTTACCATCAAGGGAACCAGCAGTTAGCATAATGGCTATGTCGCTGGACTCCCACATAGTCGACCGCGGTTTGCATCCTGGACACAGTGGCTTAAAACTCACGCCGGGCGTGTGTGTGTGTGTGCCCGAGATCCTGAGAGGAGAATGGAAGAGAAGGGATTGCCGCGTGACCATCCCCCTGGGGGGTGATTTCTCGTTTTCTGTCTCTATGTCTCTCTCTGTCTGTCTGGCGAGCGCACGCGCCCTATAGCAAAAACCTCTCAAAAAAAAAAAAAAAAAAAAAGAATTTACCATCAAAATGATATTTTTCTTATCCCACAGTATTTTCTTTTCCCTTTCTTTTCTTTCTTTCTTTCTTTCTTTCTTTCTTTTTCTTTCTTTTATGAGAGATTTTTGCTACAGGGTGCATGTGCTTGCCAGAGAGACAGAAAGTGAGAAATCACCCCCCTGGGAAGTATGCCACACCACAATTTCTTCTCCTCCATCATCCTCTCTGGATTATGGACATGCATGCACATGTGCCTGGCTTGTCGGGTCCAGGACTCACACTATAGTCAACTACGTGGGAGTCCAGGGATGTAACCATTATGCCATCTGCTGGTTCCAAATGCTCCACAGCGTTTTCTTAATGAGGCTTCAGTACTGAGAGAATTACGCTTACTTAAAAAACTGGTGTCTTTTTTCACTACAAATAATGTGGATCTTGCTCTCATCATGTTTCCATTTTACTCTAGCTCAAGGACATTTAGGCCAAATTTGAAACAACCTTCTAGTCATGACACTGAACATTTGTTCACTCATTTCATAGCACTGAAGTTGCCTTTATTTTCTGTCTGCTGTCTCTTTTTGAATTTTACTGTACTTTAAATATTTATATAAACTTTCCCTAATTGGCTTTGAAAAAGAAGATGGGGTAAAAACAAATAGTATTTTTCATAGAAAGACACTGTCTTCCTATCCTTAGTATGGACCATTGCATGGAATCTGTGTGCTGTACAGGGAACGTATTTGATGGTACTCAGGAAAAGGTGTGCCCAGAAGCAAACTGATACACAGTTTGCAAATAAAAAGTTAATAATAATAATAAAGTAAGCTGACAAACAAGTCTCATGAACATGAATGACCATCACGAGAATGAGTGCTCATCGTCACGCCTAGCTGCCTTATTGCCTTGGGCATGGTTGAAAGCTCCCATTACCCTCATTTTGAGCTCCTTTGCTTGATTAGCTCTAGTGAATGAAACGGCCTTCCAAAGTGTATCTGTTTTAACCACCCACAGGCTGTGATTCTGTCAAGTTCTGCTTTTTTTACTTATTAAGGTAAAACACCTAGATAAGATCACTTATAACACAGAAAGAGCTCCTACAAATTTATACAAAAAGGACGAAAGACTCATCAGAAAATGGGCTGAGTGAGCAATTCATGAAACTAAACACGATCACGAATGTGTAGGTCTTAGGCAGTAGGTAAGGGAGTAGCACTGGTTTTTTTCTCCTCTTCTATTCTTGGGGCTCAGTAGTGAATCTTTCCATCCACTGGACAGACTTAACCTCCTGAAATGCTGGGAGTTGGCCAGGGTGCTGGGCTAGGACTAGCTCAGGTTCTGAGAGGGGATCTTCCTGGTTCATAAGGTTAAGAGAAAGGTCAAGAACTTAGGTACAGACTTTGAAGGAAATAAGCAAATCACATATCTTCTTTCTTTATCTTGAGATAATAAAAGTCTAACTCAGTAAATCTCAAAGGGGAGTCACCAGAGCAATAACAGTTTGAGAAGTTGTAAGAAATGCACATTCTTGGGCTCCTTCCCGGACTTGCCACAGTCATCTCCCCTTGTCTGGATTTTTGGTTACCCATGGTTGACTGTGGTCTGAAAATAATTGAGTACAGTACAATAAGATATTTTGAGGGAGAAAAAAGTAAGATAACAATCACATAACTTTTTATTATAGCATATTGTTATATTTGTTTTATTTTATTATTAGTTATTAAGAGTTGTTCATCTTAGGGCCAACAGGTGATGTGGTGGTTAAGGTGCTGGTCTCCCACATGGCTGACCATAGCTCAAATCCCAGGCCCAATGCCTGTAAACTCACAGCAGGCACACATGCATGTGAACATGCTCAAAATCCCCAAAAGATAATGGGGGAGAAGGAATTAGAGTGATCACCACCCCTGGGAGGCTATTTCTCACTTTCCCTCTCACTGTCTCTCTCTCTGGCAAGTGCATGTGCCCTATAAACTGTAAAAACAAACAAACAAAAGATGGGGTAAAAACAAATAGTATTTTTCATAGAAAGACACTGTCTTCCTATCCTTAGTATGGACCATTGCATGGAATCTGTGTGCTGTACAGGGAACGTATTTGATGGTACTCAGGAAAAGGTGTGCCCAGAAGCAAACTGATACACAGTTTGCAAATAAAAAGTTAATAATAATAATAAAGTAAGCTGACAAACAAGTCCCATGAACATGAATGACCATCACGAGAATGAGTGCTCATCGTCACGCCTAGCTGCCTTATTGCCTTGGGCATGGTTGAAAGCTCTCATTACCCTCATTTTGAGCTCCTTTGCTTGATTAGCTCTAGTGAATGAAACGGCCTTCCAAAGTGTATCTGTTTTAACCACCCACAGGCTGTGATTCTGTCAAGTTCTGCTTTTTTTACTTATTAAGGTAAAACACCTAGATAAGATCACTTATAACACAGAAAGAGCTCCTACAAATTTATACAAAAAGGACGAAAGACTCATCAGAAAATGGGCTGAGTGAGCAATTCATGAAACTAAACACGATCACGAATGTGTAGGTCTTAGGCAGTAGGTAAGGGAGTAGCACTGGTTTTTTTCTCCTCTTCTATTCTTGGGGCTCAGTAGTGAATCTTTCCATCCACTGGACAGACTTAACCTCCTGAAATGCTGGGAGTTGGCCAGGGTGCTGGGCTAGGACTAGCTCAGGTTCTGAGAGGGGATCTTCCTGGTTCATAAGGTTAAGAGAAAGGTCAAGAACTTAGGTACAGACTTTGAAGGAAATAAGCAAATCACATATCTTCTTTCTTTATCTTGAGATAATAAAAGTCTAACTCAGTAAATCTCAAAGGGGAGTCACCAGAGCAATAACAGTTTGAGAAGTTGTAAGAAATGCACATTCTTGGGCTCCTTCCCGGACTTGCCACAGTCATCTCCCCTTGTCTGGATTTTTGGTTACCCATGGTTGACTGTGGTCTGAAAATAATTGAGTACAGTACAATAAGATATTTTGAGGGAGAAAAAAGTAAGATAACAATCACATAACTTTTTATTATAGCATATTGTTATATTTGTTTTATTTTATTATTAGTTATTAAGAGTTGTTCATCTTAGGGCCAACAGGTGATGTGGTGGTTAAGGTGCTGGTCTCCCACATGGCTGACCATAGCTCAAATCCCAGGCCCAATGCCTGTAAACTCACAGCAGGCACACATGCATGTGAACATGCTCAAAATCCCCAAAAGATAATGGGGGAGAAGGAATTAGAGTGATCACCACCCCTGGGAGGCTATTTCTCACTTTCCCTCTCACTGTCTCTCTCTCTGGCAAGTGCATGTGCCCTATAAACTGTAAAAACAAACAAACAAATAACAACAAAAAAACAATTGTTAATCTCTTACTGTGCCTAATACATAAATTAAACTTTAAATGGGTATGCATGTATAGAAAGGCAGCACGTATAAGACTCAGCACTGTTGGTAGTGTCAGGCATCCACTAACAGTCTTGAAACATATCCCCTAGGGATAAGAGAGGCTATACATCAGGTGATTGCTAGGTACAGTCAAGTTTGAGAACCACGGATCTAATTTTAGAAGGAAAGTTTCCTTTCCCGTATACCACTCCACCTCACTCAAGTTTCGCATCAGGATGTGCACAGCTGAAATTAATCTTATTTTGTCTTCTATATTTGGATTTTAATGCTTTGGTTACATATCCCAAGCATATTTAGGCATAGTCCATGAAAGGGTGAGTGCTCTAGAAGTGTGATTTGGAGAAACTGTGGCCCCCATGGCCATCATAAGATCTATTAGGACCCTGGTCATGCCCTGGCTTTTCTTAAATTCTAAATTATCTGCCTCTAAAACAACCAAGCAGAAGTATTTATAGCCTAAGGAAGCTAGCCACAGCATAGTTCTAAAAAGAAAAAAATCCACAGTTTGCATCAGTAAATGGTGAAAAATAT
Source organism: Tupaia belangeri chinensis (assembly GCF_000334495.1). Lineage (NCBI taxonomy): Eukaryota > Metazoa > Chordata > Mammalia > Scandentia > Tupaiidae > Tupaia > Tupaia belangeri. The sequence continues at coordinate 3,271,815 of NW_006159436.1, read as the reverse complement.
GAAGGTTCATATGTTGCTAAAGGAAAAGAAAGAGAAAGAAAAGGGCAGAGAACTTCTCAGAAGGAGACGTTCGATTTATTCAAGCTTGTAAATATAGAAATCCAGACTGCTTGTTAAACTCAAAATAGAACGCTGCTCCCATCTGCAAGGACTGAAGCAAGCATGTAGAGCCACACTTCACTTCCATGGATGTATCATGAGAACATCCTTCCAGCAAGTGCTTGGAGTCAGTGTTTGCGTTTGCCGAATACTGCGGCCTCATCCAACAATAGTCAATCAGACACATTTTGTCTTTGATGTTCAAGGTTTTGGCTCTATGGGTAAACTCGCATTGTTAAAGCCAATAGCACAGAAAGCAATTGTTGGGAAGCTTCTGTCTTAGTGCTCCCAGCTGAAAAAGAGGGACTGGTTGCTTACATATTTCTAGAACTAAAAAGAAAGTGAAGTGGACTGAGTCAGGGAATCACACAGAAGAAAATTCGGGCTCTGGACCGCTTGCTCATGATTTATTTATTTCCATCATGCAGTTGCCAGGGCTATTAAAATAATATCAAGGACATAATGATGAATTTAATAAGATATTGATGGGGGATCTGACGATGGGTTAGAGCCTAAAGTAATGAAACATCAGGGTAAAGTGCATTATGTGCTCACTTGCATCGTTAAAGTGACTCCAGGCGAACTGAGAGCGGCAATGGGACTTCCTTCAGATGCACTAAATGACTGCTCTTCAACTAAAAGCTCTCCAGCACTTATCCTGGAGTGATGGATCAGAACTGAAAGTCTTGCATTTAGGGGGCAAAAGAGAGAGTGTCCCAACAGGTCTAAACTAGATGGAGCATGTTGCCACCACGTGCATATTTCTTTGACAAAGACGGGCTGGTTATTAAGATGTGAACTATGGCTCAAAATACGCAAACAATGCAAAATTTCATAAAGGCCAAAGAAGCCCAAAACTTACTTATTTCCAAATTAAATCTTCAAGTAAAATGTTCTCTTCATTTCATTACTGGGCTTTGCTCAATGTAGTCAATATCTAATTACGTTTTGAAATGCCACTTTTGGGATCTAAGCTACCTATAAATACAAAGCTACTGTTAGGGAGTAATAAAGATATATTTCTTCTTCTTCTTTTTAAATTCTTTTGCCTTGAGCTATGAGAAAAACAAATTGGAGGTTTACTAATTATCTTAAAATACAGCTCATTCCTGAGTGTCTTTTTGATCATTATGCTTTCAGAATTCTTCACGAAGATTTGATGTGCTAGTTGTCTGTATTCACAAAATAAAATGAATCTCTGTTTTGATTTGTGCTCCTTATACAGAAGGAAGATGACATCTGAAAGGAGCAATGGGGGAAGGGAGAAGAGGCTAAGGACAGAAAAAAGGAGAAAGAAAGAAAAGTTTAGAAACATAAATAGATGTAGAAGTAGAGTTGAAAAGAGAATGGAGAAGAAAAGGGGAGAAGAAACACAGAGAAGCCAACTTCAAGAAGTCTTGAAATGTGATCGTTTTGAGAGAAGGTAAGGAATATGATTGTTCCATAATTTATTGTCTCATTAAATCCAATTACTCAGCTTTTGCCTTATTTCACTTGCAAGGGCAAAACAACTGAAGTACATCTAGTTCTAAGTCTTGAATTTAGAGTCATTCCACACCTCCTGTGGAATAAAGCATGACCTGCGGCTAGGCCATGTATTTCCAAAGTTAACTGACAATTTCAGTGGCGTATCAAGGATGTCCATGAAGACACAGAATTTTTTACTGATTGATCACTATATTTGAAGAGCAATTAAAAATAAAATAAGATTGTTGAAACTTTTGAATTATGATGAAGGGTTTGCCCTTGGCAAGGTATAGTTGATTCTTGTTATTGTGATAATTATGTTTTGTAAGGTTGCTTCAAACACAGAATTAGCTAATACTAAACTATTGCTCTTAGCAAGAATACGAACACCTTACTACTTACCTCACATAATCATATCCATCTTTGTACTTAGTGTGTTATGAGTGCTCCTAGAGGTTAAGACATGCCCATGATCAGGTAACTAAACAAGTAATAAGACCAAGACTTCAATAGAAGCTTATAGATTATAAATCCCATCCACTTATCATGAATAGTATTAAAAGCAGAAGAATGGCTATTAATGAACCTTTGATTAAATGTACAAAATGAGGGGCCAGCAGATGGCATAGAGGGTATATCACTGAACTCCTATATGGTCGTTTATGGTTCGAACCCTGGACCCAGTGGCCTGAAATTCTTGCCAGGCACATGTGCATGCATGCTTAAGATCCCAGGAGGAGAATGGAGGAGAAAGGACTGTGGTGTGGCCATTCCCCCGGGGGTGGGGGAGAGAGATGATTTCTCACTTTCTCTCTCATTGTCTCTGTCTCTCTCTGTCCCTCTCTCTGGTGAGCACCGATGCGTAAGGCAAAAACCTCTACAAAATAAATTAAAATAAACTTATTTCACAAAGCTCATGCTAGATATTCCCTATAATGTTTATGCAATAAAATGGTAACCTTACAGGATACATTGAGGTCATTCTCACTAGGCAAAGTGCAGTGAAGTAGAGTCATCTAGTAAAAAGTAAGGCAATGCATTTAGGAAAAATGATTCTAACCCTGGCTTTAAAATGGATTGCCCTATCTTGTCAAGAGCAACTTAAGACAAGAACTCCCCAAATCATTATGAATTATATTGTGAAAACATTGGGCCCCAAGGTCAGGGTGTTCAATGGTCGAGTGAGGCACATAGGAAACCAATTCTTTGACTATAGGGAGCATCTGAAAAGCCAGAGTAGGTATTTCTAAGTAGAAAGTTAGGTTGCATTTGATTTCCCAAAAGAGTTTAAAAATCATGTTTTTATGTAAAAACTCCATGGCATAATTGGTGTTTGCTCCAAATCCATAAACTCCCCTGTGTATCCTGGTCTCCATTACAGCCATATTTGTGTCCACTTGATTAGTTCTATCTGATGGTCAATAGTTTGAAGTGAGTGAGAAGAAACAAATCACTAATTCTTTACAAGTTCCCCCTCTCTCCCATTCTCTTTTCATTTCTCTAGGAGAAAGACATGGTTGGACCTCAGACTTGACGAGTTATCCCCACAATGTCTCAGCTGCTTTTACATGAGAGGTACAACACTTATTTCCCTTCTGAATTTCAGGTCATTAGGACATGTGGCAAAAACTAAAAGTTGTGCCTCAGTGCTTGTTCTTGTCTTTAATTCTCTTTGATACTAGACATTAGGCATCAGTATGAATGTTCAGAATACAGGCTAATTTTCAAACTATTCTTACTGGTATGTGTGGCTTTATAGACAACTAAGTGCTATGCAATAGCTGTGACTGAAAGTTGTGCATGCCATTTTGGGGGTATGCCCCATGTTGTCCCATTCTTCTTTGTCTTGACAATGGAAGCAGACATTGTGAAGAACTGTATTGGATCACATAGATGATAAAGGGCTGTAGTATCTTCCTAACTATGTGGAACTGACCTGTTTGCCTTAGGTTGGTTTTGATTAAACAGAAAAAATAAAATGTTAATTTCTGTAAGTTATTCCTGAGTCTTAAAGTAGTCACACTGTATCCTAGATCTTAGTTGTTATGTCTGCAGCTATAACTCCTATGAAATCTCTTGGAAAATTGAGCTCAAAAGATTGGGTAGAGGGAACCAGCAGTTAGCATAATGGCTATGTCGCTGGACTCCCACGTAGTCGACCGCAGTTCACGTCCCGGACCCGGTGGCTTAAAACTCATGCCGGGCACATGTGCGTGCGTGCTCAAGATCCTGAGAGGAGAATGGAGGAGAAGGGATTGTGGCATGACCATCCCCCCTGGGGGATGATTTCTCACTTTCTGTCTCTATGTCTCTCTCTGTCTGTCTGGCGAGCGCACGCGCCCTACAGTGAAAATCTCTCCCCCCCCCAAAAAAAAAAAAAAGATTGGGTAGTGGCATGGCATAGGTATGAGGAGTATGGACTTTGAAGTCAACTAGAACTGACATTGAATTCCATTGGGTCACTTGATAGCTGTGTCTTTAAAGCCAAGATAATTACTATCTCTGAGCTCAGTTTCCTCTAGTTAAAAATTGAGTTAAAACAATATATCATTGGGTTGTTGTAAAGATTAAATGAGCAAGTATATACCAACCTCCTGGCACCTAATAAATATTCAACAAATGGTTGTCGCTAATGCTCAAGAGTTGGATGCATTAAGAAAATAGGAAGATAGGGGAACCAGCAGTTAGCGTAATGGCTATGTCGCTGGACTCCCACGTAGTCGACCGCGGTTCGTGTCCCGGACCCGGTGGCTTAAAACTCACGCCGGGTGCGTGTGCATGCGTGCCCAAGATCCCGAGAGGAGAATGGAGAAGGGATTGCGGCGTGACCATCCCCCCTGGGGGGTTATTTCTCACTTTCTGTCTCTATGTCTCTCTCTGTCTGTCTGGCGAGCGCACACGCCCTCCTACAGTGAAAATCTCTCAAAAAAAAAAAAAGGGAGATAGGAAGGGAGGGTAGAAATGGCTTAATCCATCTGCATTGTTTTTGCAACCTGAGTAGCTTGTGAGTGCTGTGAAGTAGTCATGGGCTACTGGGAAAACAGAAAGCAGCCAGGCAGTCCTGTGAACCCCTAATCACATATAGTCATTCACTGTTGTCCTTTGGGTTTCCATAGATGATGGATTGAAAAGCCCATCTCACTGTTGACAGACAGCTGGATTTGCTGTGCTCTGCTTGTTCGTTGAACTTAATCATGACCTTTCTCTTTGGCTGAGTGGAGCAGAGGCTTCTTCTCCTGCCTTGGGTTGTATATGTTGATGGTGGGGGAAGCTCCTTCAGTGAAAAGATGTACTGTAACCCCTACCAAGTCTGAGTCAATGCTAACAGGCCCAAACTTTGCCAAGTGTGTAGTCCACTGGAAATTTCTAAATCCAGCTGCATACCCAGATGTGCATGTTGACAGAATGCCAAGTTGTTCCAAAGTCTTGAACAATGTGAAGTTCTGGAGCCTGGTGGGCTGGTGCCAAGGCTTTGAGATGCCTTTCAAGGGAATAAGTAGCTGAAGAAATGGGGCATAAATGCTAATTGCAAAGACAAATCCTTTTCTTCATAGTTTCCCTCCTGACCAATGACATCTCTGCCTCACTGTGTACCATCTGTCCTATAGAGAAACTGACCCAGTTCAGGGTTTCTAATGACCAGCTGAGTAGCTGGCCTTCACGTGGGGCAATGAATAGCACCTTGATGATGAGCATTGGCATGATCTAGGAGGAACTCTCACTTCATAGTATTTCTCTTCACAGCTGCACTGCCTAAAACTAATTGCAGAGACTCAGATCTTTTTGTTTGAGGCATTGGTCCATGAAAGTATTAGAGAGCCCAGAGAGAAGATAAAATTGATGAAGGCAAAAGTAACTTAAATGGCCATCTGTCTGAAAGAACATAGATGAATAAGTTAATTTCATGTTTACTTCTATCAGTATTCAGCACAGGTAAAGGAAAGAGGAAAGAGGCAAATCACTTGGGTCAAACGAAACTCTACCCCAGGTCAGTTTCTCAGTCCAGACATTGCATTTCCATTCCTTCTCCAACCTAACCACACATTTTTCCATCACCTCCTGGTAGGGGTATTCCTCCTCTCTTTGCAAAAACTTCAGGCAGCAAATTGGAACTCAAAATATTGAAAGAAACATTCTTGGCCACAGTGGTCAGGCTCTGTTCCCATCAGTGTTTGTCAGGTCCTGGTGAGCTGGCCTCAGGCCCCGAGAAATACATTCTGGACTCAAACACACACAGGAAGGTAACCTGGAGGAACTCATTCATGATTGCATTTGAAAATGGGCAGACATCTAAGATAGCACAGAAAAATACAAAGTAAAAAACCTAGAAAGGTTGGGTGAGAAGAAAGTACAAAGGTGAGAGAGAGAGCTAGACTTCACTTTAAGTTTATTCCCACCCAAACCAGAGTAGTTTCCTGTTTTGCCAAGTAATAGAGAGCCACTCAGTAGAGGGAGAGAAGGAAAGCTGAGTATGACGTGCGGAGTTTCATCAGTCAGAAGAAAGCTGTTAGGTCTCTCCCAGACTCAGCTGTGCCCATAAAACCAGAGGCAAGACAGCTTCATCAGGAAAAAGAAAAGCAGGAAGCCTGTGCCTTGTCTGCATAGAGTGTTTCATTTCATGTGGCTGCTCATTATTAAAGGGATGAAAGTCTCGTTTTAAGTAAATTGTGACATTTATTGTCATTCTGATTAACAACCAACCATGTCTTGAGTCCATCTCTCTCCAAAGAACCACAAGGAAAATAAAATGCTCAGAAGAAAGAATTTAAGGGAAGTCCTGTGGATGGAGTTTCAGGACCAGGTCCTGTTTGAGAACAGCACAAAGCACATGTGGGCTTTCTGTGAGTTCTCTGCATGTGGCAATCCGTGTGGTCTCCAAAGCCCCTGTTCTTCTGAAGTCTCCTTTGCATATGGGCAGACATACTCACACCTGTCTTGTTTTTGAATGCTCTTTTTGTGTAAGAGCAAGGGCTACATGAAATCTCAGGAAGACCTCTTTGGGCACAGGCTTGGTGTGAATGCATGTTCAGGTGAGTAAGGGCAGTTCTTCCAGAGCCACTGGGTGACGTCAGACAACTTGAGCTGCAGGAGGTGGGATGTGAGAAAAGAGTAGAGATGCCTCAGGTTTCCAAGAAGGAGTGACATGGTCCCTACTAAGGTAGAGTTATTTTGTTCATCCTGGTCTCTCCTTTATCCAGACAAGCAATAATTTGGCTACACTGAGAGCTCTCAGAGTGCCGCATTCCTAGTGTTTCCAAAGGCCCTTCCCAGTCCTCTTGCTTTCCCTAAATATATAAGGTGTATCTCCAACATCACCAGAAGCTTGTAATGTTGACAGTAACAGGGAGGGAGCTGGTTCATCAGGGTGATCAATACAGCACAGTGGAACTTCCTTTTAAGACTTCAGCATGCTCCATTTCTGGAGTAAGTGAAGATATTTGACAGAAGGCAAAAGCCTTGTTCACAGGCTTTCAAATGCAATAGTGCATATATTTAGGGACACATAGTATGTCTATTTTTTTAAGACAACTAGATATTTTTTCTTATTATTTTATTTAACTTTATTTATTATTATCATTATTATTTTCCAGTTTGATCAGAGAGAGACAGAGAGAGAGAGAGGAAGTGAGAAAGCAAGCCACCAGGTCCGAGACTTGAACCGTGGTCGGCCATGTGGGAGTCCAGCGCCTTTAACCACCATGCCACTTGCCGGCCCCAGTATGTTTATTTTTAATAATTCTATGCTAAGGTTAATAAGCCATCTTTAAGGTTTGACCAGCACATGGTGACACCTGAGTTATCTGACACAAACAATTTTAGAAAATGAAGGTAAAGAAACGCCCTATCTTGAACTATTGTTTTCTGATTGGAGGTTTCAATTTGAGGTCCCTACAATGTTGATAAATGGCAATGTACAAATACAACACGGAAATGACTCAATTTGGGTATTTTTTTTAAGGAATCATTTTATTTTAACTTTATTTATTTATTTTAATTTGACCAGAGAGAGAGTGAGACAGAGAGAGAGAGGGAAAGTGAGAAAGCAAACCACCAGGTCCGGGACTCATACTGTAGTCGGCCACTTGGGAGTCCAACACCCTTAACAACTATGCCACCTACCGGCTCCTGGGATTTTTTTTCTTTTTCTTTTTCGTAGTCATTGTGCATGTGGTGATTAATGTTATTAAACATTCCATTGAGTCCCAAACCCCTGATTATTTAAGTGGAGACTGACTGGCAAAGGTATAAACTGAATGAATTAACAGGATTAATTATGTATCCAAAATGCACATATCCTTGATCAGACCAATTCAATACTCCTCCTTAAAAACCTGAGAACCTAGGAAAGTAGATAAAAGAAACTTTAAGGCTAGCTGATAGTGTAGAAGTTAGGGCACTGGATCCCACATAGTCAATTGTGTGGTTTGATTCCTGGACCATGCCCAAAATCCTGAGGGGAGACTGGAGGAGAAGGGATTGCTGTATGGTCATCCCTCCTGGGAGGTAATTTCTCACGTTCCCGTTCCCTTTCTCTCTTTCCCTGACTAGCACATACTCTCTATAGCAAAAACTAAAAAAAAAAAAAAAAAAGCGGCTTTCCTCAGTTTTTACATTTTTAAGAGGGCAAAACTCAGCTATCTCCACATGTTGTTAAATGATAGCATGGGAATGGAGGACTGTCACATGAGGATGTTGAGGAGGTACTGGAGCCTGATTCTAATGTCATAAACCTCAATCTCTCTCTCTCTCTCTCTCTCTCTCACACACACACACACACACACACACCCCTAAACATACACATTTTCATTCTCGAGCTACCCTGGTATGAACCACTATCAGTATCATTGGATAGGTCCATTATGAACAAACCTATACTGCTTAAGTCAACCTGTCCCAGAACTAATACAGGACAAAGCCTTCTGCTTCTGAATTACTTCTTAGTGAATTATAGTGGGTGGAAACTATAAAAGTATGCTGGAACGAAAGACTGCTTTAGATGGATATGTTAACTCACTTGATTTAATTATTCTACATTATATTCATAAATTATAACATCACTTTGTACCCCATACATTTACACAACTATAAGTCTTCGATTTACATTAAAAAAAAATGATTTCAAAAAAAAAAAGACTGCTTTGGAAGCAATTCAAGTTGCATTGACTTGTGATTCTAATATCTATTCTCCTCCAATAAATTCCTGATATAGATTACATAAGAGAGAGAGAGAGTGGAGAGTGTGGCTACTAATTCTATTGCCTAAGTGCCGAAACCAAACACACAGAAGAAATGCAAACTTCAAAGTTTTCTTGTAGGGTATGCTTAGAATCTAAAAATACTGTCATGGAAAATAAAAATAATTGTAAGTTGTATATCGTTTTTGTTATGTTTTTTCTTTCTTTTGTTCTGTCTTTTTTTAATTCAGAAAATAATGTTAGTTAGCACAGCACATTAATTCAAAAATATTTGAAAAATACCTAAATGAACAAATAGGTGAGAAAAATCATAAGTTAACTGCACAAAGGAAACCACAATTTGCATTTTCATATTTCCTTTCAGTCTTTTTGCTATACATGTTTTATGTAATTGAAACCATACTGTAGGTTTATTTTTAGATACTGCTTTTTACACTGACTAATATAGCATAAGCACTTTCTCTAGGATATTAAAAAGTTGTTATACATTAGAGAGCATGAAAGACTCATAGCTAAAATGAAGGGATGGATTTAAGAGGGGTTTAACCACCTTCATGTTCAAAATCACAGTAATTGTCACAGAGAGCTTCAGGAAAACCTACAGACAGATCTATATGCTCAGTTATAATCACGAGGGCTAAGGACAGTAGATACAGATTTTACCAGTCACTTCTTAGAAAAAGGGACAGTGTGAGTTAAAAGAAACCACATTGGAACTCATAAAACTGGAATTTTATAACCAGATTTTGGAAGACCCAAGACTTAGAATTATCCAATATGTCTAACCTCTTTATTTTACAAACAAGTAAAAACTGGATCCATAATGATAAAGTGACTCTAAACTTCATAGAGTGGAAGTTTGTGGAAGACCCAAAGGGTTGGGCCGGCAGGTGGCATGGTGGTTAAAGGTGCTAGACTCCTACATACTGACTACGGTTCAAGTCCTGGCAACTTGCTTTCCCACTTTCTCTCTCTCTCTCTCCCTCTCTCCCTCTCTCCCTTTCTCCCTCTCTTGTCAAATTAAAATAAATAAATAAATAAAGCAAAATAAAATAATTCTTAAAAAAGAAAAAAGAAGGCTCACCTTCTGAATCTTCACGCATCCCCACCGTTCCTCTTCCTTGGACCCCAGGTTGTCTGGGACTTTAAGGCAAACCCCCACCCCCCCCCACCCGCAATCCACATCGAGCCGGCCAGTTGTTCCGGACAGCAGGCGGACTGAGGTTGTAGGCCCGAACAACCTGGTCCTGTCACTCATCCTCTGGCCCTTTCCCACTAGCCTTTGGACTCTCTGAATTTTGTGATTTAAATAGCACGCGGTGTGTGTTGCGCACCACACGATTTCCTTTTTTCATTTTGTTTTTCTTTGCTCTTGAGGTGTTGCTTATTAGGTCAGTTGGAGGCTCACCACTCCTTAGAAACAGGGAGGATTTGGGACTACCCAGGGCCAGTGGCAATGGTTAATGGTAATTGTGAACAACCATAAGAGAAATCATCAATTTTCTAATCCTGTATAACTTTGAACACTCAGAAATACCTTAAGTAAGTTAAGAAGAAACATATAGATTACCTGATGACTAGAAACAATCGCAGAGGCTCAAGAAATATGAGCAACCAACCAAAGGCTTCTCCCTCAAGGGAAATCATCAAGCCTACATCACCCACTGTCAATACAATGGACATCGTGGACATGTCTGATAAGGAATTCAGAATATTTGTAGTGACCAAACTAACTGAGATGGAAGAGAAAAGAGACAAGGAGCTCCA
>NW_006159436.1:3255961-3260373 GCF_000334495.1 Tupaia belangeri chinensis | reverse complement strand
GACAAAATAGATTTCAAGACAAAGACTGTAAGAAGAGACAAAGAAGGGCATTATATAATAGTAAATGGGGTAATCCAGCAAGAAGACATAACCCTTATAAATATCTACACACTCAACTCAGGTGCACCTAAATATGTGAAGGAAAGACTGCTGAAGCTAAAAGGAGAAATAGGGAGAAATACTATAATTGGTGGAGATCTCAACACCCCATTATCTCCTATAGACAGATCTTCTAGACAGAAAATAAATAGAGAGATACAGGACTTAAATGATACTATAAATCAAACGGGCTTGACAGATATCTATAGAATTTTCCACCCCACATCCACAACATATACATTTTTCTCACCCCGACATGGAACTTTTTCAAAGCTCCCCCACCCCAAACCCAACCCCACCACACACACAATGAGAGCCAGGAGACCAGCCAGGAGGTAAATGCACTACGCTAGGTAGAAGAGGACAGTGACTTGTCTGTCATGATTTCATCTCAAGCGTATCCTGGGGATATCTGTTAAATCTTTTGAAACTCACCAGCAAGGGAAAGATATCTTCATTGAAGGCAACTGACATCATCCAAGACCTCTCAATTACTTCTTTTTTCTTTGAAGAGGTTTTTGCTATAGGGTGCATGCTCTTGCCAGAGAGAGACAGAGAGACAGAAAGCAAGAAATCACACCCCAGGGAAGATGGCCATACAACAATCCCTTCTCTTCCATTCTCCTCTCAGGATCTTGGGCACGTATGCACATGCACCCAGTGTGAGTTTAAGCCACTGGGTCCGGGACTCGAACCCCAGTCAGCTACATTGGAGTTCAGCGACATAGCCATTACACTAACTGCTGGTCCCAATATCTCTTAATTAAAAGGCTGGTTCTGGTCTAATTGTACAGTAAATTCTTTCTATCTTTCCCTCAGTGAAGAAGTCCTTCAGAAACTCGGTAACTCTAAGATGCCAAAAAAAAAAAAAAAAAATCAAGATTCCTTGCTTCTCCATGGGTGTGAGCCAAGAGGTCTGCACCAAGCACAGGATACTGTGGTGATGAGAACTCAGGAACAATGAGAAGCCTACACCTTTTGGAATCATGGCCCATCTTCTCATCCTGCATGGCCACTAGCTACCTCATCATGATCCCACAAGAGTGGGCAAGACACTGGCCTTGAAAGGGCAAGTGTAGGATACCTGGAAAAGCATGAGTGAAAAGATTGAAATAACCACTTGAGGGACCAGCAGTTAACATAATGGCTATGTCGCTGAACTCCCACGTAGTTGACTGTGGTTCACGTCCTGGACCCGGTGGCTTAAAACTCACGCTGGGTGCGTGTGCGTGCGTACCCAAGATCCCGAGAGGAGAATGGAGGAGAAGGGATTGTGGCGTGACCATCCCCCCGGGGGTGATTTCTCGCTTTCAGTCTCTCTCTGTCTCTGTCTGTCTGTTGAGCGCACACGCCCTATAGCTAAAACCTCTCAATAAATAAATAAATAAATAAATAAATAACCACCTGAGTGGGGAAATGAGAACACTTCTATGTTCTGGGAATTTCTTACCAGCAATATTAACAACAATGGGTATATGAATGAATTGCACCAATAGGAGTTTAGAATAAAATACAAGGGCTGTTTGTGGACGAAGCACAATCCTCTCTGTGCCTGTGTCTACAGCAGGGTTTGGAAAGGAGGGTATAATATGCTCCACACAGCTGTGAAGCTTTGGAGAATGTAAAGGCTTTATAAATAGAAAAGTCAACTTTTTCTCTAAGGAGTTCAGTGTCTATTTAGAAAACAGAAGGGAAGAGCTGAAGCTCTTGGGAGACATTTCTTTCCTAGCCTCTTCAACTGCTTGAATTATGATCTCTGCCTGCCCAAAAGGCCTGGGTAAACATGGACTGAGAACTCAGCCAGATTTTGGATCAAATCCCAGCCCCACCACTTACCTGGAGTGTGACTTTGGGTAAGTTCTTTAGTATCTTGAGTCTCAGAGCCTCTCATTCTTCCCTCCTTAAATGTGGATTATATTACCTGCCTCCAAGAATCAGTATATGAGATTTAAGTAATATATTCTAGGGGCCAGCAGTTGGCATAATGACTATGTCACTGGACTCCCATGTAGTTGACCATGGTTCGAGTCCTGGACCCAGTGGCTTAAACTCACACCAGGCACGTGTGCATGCATGCCCAAGATCCCGAGAGGAGAATGGAGGAGAAGGGATTGTGGCGTGACCATCCCCCATGGCAGGTGATTTCTCACTTTCTGTCTCTCTCTCTCTCTCTCTCTCCCTCTCTCTCTCTCTCTGTCTTTCTTGCTAGTACACGTGCCCTATAGCAAAAACCTCTCCAAAAAAAAATTAATACTAATACACTCTAGCACCCAATTTATAACAGGCAGCTAATAAACTGTCCCCTTCCTATTTCTAGATATCCCACATACTAATAAATAATAGCAATAATATTAGTGTAATTGGATGAAGAAAAGGAAACAACAGTTTTTTCCCTGGCCAGTATAAAAATATGTCTAAACTTAACTAAATGCTTCCTTTTTTGCTTGCAGAGTTTGAGGAAGGAAAAATTCCTCCCTCAAAAATGATAATTTTTGTAATCGTTGTTCATGCTTTTTGCCCTATACTTGATTTTCAGTGGTGCACATGGTCTGGCCCCATGGAAGCTTATAGCTGGCACTCTGATTGATCAGCACTAGGCTGTACTAATTATTAATTATTTTAACATGTCCGTGATTTGTGCCACTAAAATTGTGGATAACTGGATGGAGTAGAGCAGTCTGCTTTCCAGAACACCTCAATACATTTTTGGCTATGCAGAGATAGCCCTGGAAATTAATCTGAAGTAGGAAGTTAAGAACTAGCCTGGTATGTGAAGGATTTATGTTTTGGAGACAAAGAACAGAAAGAAAGACCATCCAGAGAAGTGGAGGCCAACAAAGATCATGACAAAATGGGGCTCAAGAGAGCCTGGCCATTGGGGCAGGCCAGTGGCATGGAGGTTAATGATGCTGGGTCCCACATGGCTGACTGCACAGTTTTTGGGTCTCGGATGCAGCCCCTTGAAAAACACAGTGGGTGCTTATGTGTGCAAGTCCAAAATACTGCAACAAGGATAGAAAAGAAGGGACTGTGGCCTGGCCATACCCCTTGGGGGAAACTTTCTCACTTCTACCCCTTCTGTTTCTCTCTGATGAGTGCACATGCTCTATATAAATTTTAAAAGAAAAGAGAGAGAGACCTGGACACTGATATATTATTGCTGGAGGGAAATGACTGCTAGAATCTTCAGAGAGTGATGTCTAGTATCCAAGGAGAACTTGTTGCCTGTGTGAGCTATGTAGCAGTTCCTGTTATTCGAAATTCCCTATGAATTTCATTACTCACTGAAGTCTTAGTATGAGGGAAGGAAGAATGGTTTCCAATGTGGCATGAAGAAAGCCAATAAGAAAAACTCTAAAACCACAACACCAGGCTGGATGTTCTGCAGATTTACCAGGACATCAAGATCTTGCCTGAACTATTCCTGGGATACTGAGAGAAGCACCACATGGAGGGTGGGGTGGGAGCTTGAGTCATCTTGTCTGGCTACTAAGACAAATGACCACTGCAGAACTTGACGCACGTGGGTGGAGGACTCAAGTCTATTGGAATATTTTATTTTCTTAAGTGTATTTGGTCAACACAATTAGATCATGTGTAAACGCCCTTTGCATGCATCAGACTGTGTGCTGCTCCCCACTTAAAGGGTCCATCTTGGTAACTCTGAGGCTCCAGAATCTAGAAGGCAGCCTGGATCAATATCTTGACCTTTTAGGGGTTCTGAGAGCAGAAAGCATCTGCTTGGTGCACAGGCAGAAGGCAGGTGTTCCCTGTCCATTTGTGAGTGTCTAGTTGATAGTTTATAAAGGCAATCATTGCTGAGTCCATTAGCAGAGTCTCTGAGCTATTGAAGTCCTTTGCCCTGCGCACTGATTTCCCATTCTAGAATGCCTTCAACTCTACTTCACATTTTTCAGGTGCTCAAGTCCTTGCCTCTCAGTCTCTTCCCCAAGATCCCAGAGAACATTTCAATAAAAATGGCAGTTAACCACAGGGAAAGCATGCATAGACAAAAGGTAATTGTCACTAGTGGTTTTAGAACAAGTAAACGATATTTCAAAGAACTTTCAGAACTGACATGGAAGCAGAAGGGTTTTGCCAGTCTCAGAATTATACTTCTGGAAGCTGGAGTCCAAATTACAGGTGCTTTGTCTTCAATAAACTATGAACTACTTAAAATGCTAGTTAGATGAAGAAAGATATGCATTCATTAAGTGTAAAATAAGAGGATTATTTACTTTATGAATTCATTTTTAAAAACTTCATTGGCACATATAGGAGTCATAGGTGTCAGGAATATATATATATATATA
>NW_006159436.1:3215507-3255793 GCF_000334495.1 Tupaia belangeri chinensis | reverse complement strand
TATATATATATATTTGGCTCATACTCATCACTAACATACAAATTTCTGTGAAGGGAGCACCATGTTTTGTTCAAATGTCTTATCCTTCTGTTCCAAGAAAAAATTTTTAGAAAGGATATAAAACAAGCATCAGCTTCTATTTGGGCTTCTTTGGCAGAGAAATAAAGGGGAACAGAGCTGGAAGATGCATTTTCTTGTTCAGAATGGCGCCGAGGAAAGATTCCTTAATAAAACGTATGTGCTAAATCCTGCATGGAAACAAAGAATGATATAAACAAGCCATGGCTTACAGTTTCAAAATCGAGTAAATTATATTTATGGCTGTACATTTGTCAAGATAAGTAGCTAATGGTAATCCAATAAGCAGATAAGGTAATAAAATGCACTGATGGAGGGCAGAAGTCAGACTTAGTGATGGAGACAACCTTTCACATTTGTGGTCCTAAAGGAGTTCGTCAGAGGTCTCAGGATAGGGATGACAGCCAGGCCAGGGCATAGTTAGAAAGGGGGAAAAGGCCATTTTTCCTAGTAGCCCCTCAGTAATCATAGGACATTTTCTGGTTTTATAATAGCTAAAGTGATGTATCTTATGAGAGGGAATATTTAAGCAATATAGAGGGGAGAAGTATTTCTGCCTCTGAGAGAATTTAGGAAAGAAAAACTAGGGCAAGAACCAACGTTCTTTAGGGAAATACTGTACCTAGGCAGCAGAATAAGTACTAAACACATTTTCAGATGCTAGACCAAAATAGAAATCTTAGCAATTGTCAAGCTCCTAAAATTTGCCAGGGACTGATTCTAACAGATTCCTTTAGATCTACATCTGTTGTGTTATGACTGAATATGCAGGAATATGTATGGCTCTAAACTCCTTTTCTGAGGTATCTTGTGCTCCAGGTGGCTTCTGAAATTTTCTCTGCTGGCAGTTTATAGATGTAACAAGATCAGGAGAAGGATCACCATGAAAGTAACTCTGAGCAGTTCAGTCTTTGAGTCACTGGACACAAAAACAGTGCTGTTATAGGTTAAAAAAAAAAAAAAAGGCTCCATTAAGTTGAATTTGATCTCTGGATTTATGTTAGGCCTGTGGATAAGAAACAAATATATTCATGCCTTGTAATCTGGGCCTCAGCCTGAAATATGTAATGCCACTGGGGAAGGTAATGACTGTCCATGTTTGATGTGAAGAGGCTGACTTCACAGCAATGTCAGGGCAAAACTAACCACAGTCCCTGCCTGGACCCTGTTTGCATCTATGAAGAGAGATTAGGACTTCTGGGTCACATTGACCTAATACACACAGCTCAAACTGAAGAGAGAAGGCAATAGTCTTCTGTAAAGACCACCCAAAGCAACTAAAGATATTTTCTAGTTTCTCAATTTTCCCTAGCTTGGTTTAAATATTTCTTCTAGGAAATTCTAAAAACATACAGACTAGAAGCTAATTTATTATTTTGGTTGATTTAGTTTGGTGTCAGAGACCATTCAAGGCAAGTAGGAAGCTGCATTTGCTGCCAAAGCTACCTGGACTTTAATTCCTGCCCAGTCACTGTGACTTTGTACAAGATATCTAAGTTCTTTGAGTTTCACTTTCCTCATCTGGGAAAGAAAGGGAGTCAGCAAACCGTGTACCAGTTACATCAATGGACTCCCACATGGCCGACCATAGTTTGAGTCCTGGATCTGGTAGCTTGAAACTCATGCTGGCCGCATGTACGTGCCCAAGATCCTGGGAGAATAGAAGAAAAGGGATTCCCACGTGGCCATTCCCCATGGAGCTGGTGGTGCTGATTTCTCACTTTCCCTCTTACCATCTTTGTACTCTCTTTCTTTCTCTCTCTCTCTCTCTGGTGAGTAAACATGTCCTAAGGCAAAAACCTGTAAAAAAATTTTTTTTAAAAAAAGAAAGCACATGGTTCTTAAAGTGCTCAATGGTCATGATGATTAGAAACATTTGGCATGTAGAACACACTCATTTAATGGTATCTATAATTAAGCTCTAGTGTAACCAAATTATAAATATGAAGGTAGATGACAATTATTCTTTGAAGATTTTCTGAAATCCTTATTTACAGCCTAATTAGCTGAACTTTATCATAAATAATACTTTATCTAGAACTGCAGTTCACAGTGTTTTCATGCATATAATTCTCACAACTCCCAGAAAGTTTAGTTTTATTATGTTCCTCATTTTAGGGATGAGGAAGTCAAGATTTACATAAACTAAGTATATTACTCAAAGATACAAAATTAGTAAATTGACCAATATTGGTAACAACAATGCCAGGTTGACTGCTTCATCTACTACTAGAGTACGATTGAAGTTCACATATACATTTGCTTTGTTGTTAAGCAAACTCTTGTGGTACCCCTGTAACCCTGAACTAGATGCTAAGAATGCACAGGTAAGAAAAAAGGCACATCCTCCACATTCAAGGACTTTCTATGCTTGCAGGAGACAGCCATGAAACAAATGTGCTGGAAATGAACTGCTTGATTAAAAAGTGGGCAGATCATCTGAACAGACACCTCACCAAAGAAGTTATACAGATGGTAAGAAAGCACATGAAAAGATTCTCCACATCACGTCTTATTCGGTAACAGAGAATGAACGTGAGACACCATGTACACCTATTAGACTGGCCCAAATCCAGAACACCAGCAACACTAAATACTGCTGAGGACGTGGAGCCACAGGAACTCTTGTTCACTGCTGGTGAAGATTCAAAATGTTGTAGGCACTTTGGAGAACAATTTGGCAGTTTCCTACAAAACTAAACATATACTGGGAGCAGCAGTTAGTGTAATGGCTATGTCGCTGGACTCCCACGTAGTCGACCATAGTTCATGTCCCGGACCCAGTGGCTTAAAACTCATGCCGGGGGCGTGTGTGTGCGTGCCCAAGATCCGGAGAGGAGAATGGAGGAGAAGGGATTGCGGTGTGGCCATCCCCCCTGGGGGGTGATTTCTCGCTTTCTGTCTCTATGTCTCTCTCTGTCTGTCTGGCGAGTGCACACGCCCTATAGCAAAAACCTCTCTTAACAAAACAAAACAAAACAAAACAAAAACCAAAAACTAAACATATACTTACCATAGGATATAGCAATCACGCTTCTTGGTGTTTACCAAAGGAGTTGAAAATATGTCAACACAATGACTTGCATGTGGATGTTTACAGCAGCTTTATTCATAATTACCAAAACTTGGAAGGAATCAAGATGTCCTTCAGTAGGTGAATGGATAAATAGTCTATGGTATGCCCAGACAGTATAATACTATTTGGCACAGAAAATAAATGAGCTATCAAGACATGAAGAGACAGAGAGGATGCTTAAATGCATATTGCGAAGTGAAAGAAGTCAATATAAAAGAGCTTTATACTTCATGATTCCAACTCTATAACCTATATTTCTGGGGAAAGTAAAATGATGGGGACAGTAAAAGTATCAACAGTTTCCAAAGGTCATGGGAGAAAAGGGGTGAATACACAGAGCACGGGGGATTTTAGAGCAGTGAAACTACTCTGTGTGATGTTGTAATAGTACAGTAGATGCAGATCGTTGTACATATGCAGAATGTGTACAACTTATAGAATGTGTACAACTTATAGAATTTACAACATTGAGAGTGAATATTAATGTAAACTATGGCCTTTAGGTGTTGATATGTCAATACCGATGCATCAACTGTGGTGGGGAATGTCGATATGCAGAGGCTGGGCATATCTGGGAGCAGAGATATATAGGAATTCTCTGTACCTTCTGCTTTCTGTTTCGATGTGTATGTAAAACCTCTGTAAGTCTATTTTAAAAATAAAGCAAAACAAAACAAAACTACATTGATTGTGGAAAATCCAATGAAATAAATCATATAGGCATCTTAGCAGTCTAGTGTCATCTTGGAGAATCAGAAAAAGTTTGTAGTAAGTGATCTTTGAGCTGAAATCTGAGGTATACAGAGTTGAAATATTAATTGTACTAAATTCCCTAACTTGACAAACTGAAGCAATCATATTGACAACACAATCCTGATAAAGAACAGTAAATAAAATCCATTTCAGATTGTTATACATGGTGGATACTACTGGTAACAATCAATCCAATAGTGGAAGTGTGGAAAAAGAAAATATGGGATGGGGCCAAATATTTTCATGGTAACAGAAATTTAAAGAACCCATGCCAAAGGATTCCCAGTAAGCAAGAACAGCCAGTATTTTGTAAATCACCTTCCATGGGAGTTGACATCTGCTATTCATTTGTTGATGTTAGGTTTAAAGAAAAGCAGGATAATTGGAAATAATTCTATGTTCTGGGAAAATATAGAGTGGAAGAACTCCTAGTGTTTCTTAAATAGTGATCCACTGCTTTTAACATTTAGTACAAATCTGCTCTCTCTATTTAAAGAATGGACAGGAGAGTTGGATGATATCTTGATTCAATAATGTCTAAACCATGTCAGATCAAAGGCAGGATCTTATTAAGCAAGGGTAAAGGAGCTCTCCCACCATAGAAATAATTATTTATGGGTGCTTTGGAAGAAATGAGCAAAAGCATATTAAGAAAGAGGTAGGGACCAGCAGATGGCATAATGGCTGCTCACTAGACTCCCATGTAGTTGACTGCGGTTCAAGTCCTGGACCCGGTGACTTAAACTCATGCCAGGTGCATGTGTGTGCATGCCCAAGGACCTGGGAGAATGGAGGAGAAGGGATTGTGGAGTGGCCATCTCCCATGGGGTTGGGGGTGATCTCTCGCTTTCTGTCTCTCTGTCTCTCTCTGTCTTTCTGTCTAGTGCACACGCCCTATCGCAAAAAACCTCTCAAAAAAAAAAAAAAAAGAGGTAGAAAATATTCAGTAGATGATCGTAACTGTACTGCCTATCTCAAAGGAGAAATAGCAGGGGGGAAAATAAACTCAGCTACCTACATAGCATACTGGCTCAAAACAGGGACATTGATACCAAACAGACTTGGATGTTAAGCCCAAATTCTATTATTGATTAACTATGACTTTACAGAGGATTCTGAATCTCTCTCCAGTCCAGTTTTCTCAACTGTAAAACAAGAACATTACATTGTAAACTCAGTTATTATCACAATGTCTAGTATATGATAGCCACTTGATCCATGTTATTTTTATCTTTTTTTTTTTTAATGGACTTGAGTAGCTTTCCCAGAATAACAGTTTTGCTATGCAGGAATGTTGTTCATCTTTAATTCCTTTGGAACTGCAAAAGTTTTCAGAAAATGCCAGGGGAAAGTTAGAATACCTTTGTGAGTTGCCAGACAGTACAAAGGCAAATGTCAGCCAAGCAGGGGTTTCCAAAGTAAAAGCCAGAGTTGGGGCCCCTGTTTCTGAGGAGCTGCAGTAGCTATAGGAGCTCAGAGTGCTAAAATATGCACATTCCTTGGTGGTTATTCCTTTGCAGCAGGGTGGATGGCAGGACCACAGGAAGCTGGCCAGAAGAGCTGGCCGGTACCCCTGTCCTCACCTGGTTTCATAAGCTCACCTGAGTTGTCATCTAGCCACCTTTGAGAACACTTGAGTCACAGCTGTGTACCATAGTCCTGCAATATCTGAGGATACTTTGTGTTCATGAAGGATGAAATATAATCTCACCAATTACTCTCTGCACAACCTCAGCCAAGTTACTTAAGTCATCTCAACTTCAATCCATTGTTTCTACAGACAGACATGAGGATACTGTCTCGGTCCAAGCAAAAATCAGATGGCCCATGCAAGCTGAATGATAGGGGAAATTTCAATAAAAGGATCATTTAAAAGCTGCGAGCAAAGCTTGGCAAACTAGCAAGGGCTATTATAGTCTTTGGATTCACAGTAGATGGCCAATATGAAAGACTGTAAAGTGGAATGGCTACCAGAACCCAGAAAGGTCAATTTGCAGAGACTCCACAGGGTGGACCAGAGGGTTAAATATTTTTCCTTGCTCTCCCATTTCCTGTTGATGCTAAACTATTGGATAAGCCCAAGTGGAATCCCTAGAACAGGGAACTTGATGATGCAGTTCAGACAGGTCAGCTTCGTGGGGGCACACAACAAGGTGAGAGCCAGTTTGGGGTGGGACATGGAAGGAAATACAGAAGGTACCGGCACAGACAGCACTGAGAAAGGTTGGTATAAACATTCAGTGGGTCTTTTGTAAAATAACTGTCAATGCCTGACATGCAATAGGACAATTGTAAACATCCACACCACTTCCCACCCGACTTCTAGCTCTTGCAGAGAAACTCATAATCCTGCAGTCGTAGTCTCTGTCCCACATTCAGCAGAGATCTCAACATAGACACTTGCACATATACTTTTGTAGGTTTTAAAATTTTCCAATGGGTGTCTGTGCTTACCACAAAGAGACAGACACCAAGAGATTAGGGAGAAATCATCCCCCAATGGTGTATCATCACACTGCTATCCCTTCTCCCATTTCTCTACACTTGTCAGGATTTTGGCACACACATATGCCTGGTGTGTTTTGCAAGCCATCAGGGCTGAAATTATTAATGTGGTCAGCCATGTGGGATCCAACTCCCTTAACCACGAGGCTATGGAGCCAACCCTCTTTCATGTTTTTATTTTGTTTTTGTTTTTAGATCTTGGCTTAAATGTTTATTCACTCCACATTCCTTAGTGGAGTTTTTTTGTTAAGTTTGTTTATTTATTTATTTCATGAGAGAGGAAGAGAGAGGTACACTCAACAGATCTTGCCACATCATTATCTCCCCTCTTCTTCCCAGCCAGCCAGGATCATAGGCACACACCTGCCCAGTGTGTT
Source organism: Tupaia belangeri chinensis (assembly GCF_000334495.1). Lineage (NCBI taxonomy): Eukaryota > Metazoa > Chordata > Mammalia > Scandentia > Tupaiidae > Tupaia > Tupaia belangeri. The sequence continues at coordinate 3,249,004 of NW_006159436.1, read as the reverse complement.
CAGGTTAACCTGGGATACAAACATGGGCCTCCTATGTGGCTCTAGTATCATGCAGTGGCACCCTACCACCTGAAACCCATGGCTTGCACCCCACTGCCTGCACCCCATGGCTGGACTCTTCATGGAGCTTTTAGAAGCCACACCACACTCAGCCTGTTTTTGTCAAACTTGACCTGACCCAATGGATACTGTCTGCACCAAAGCAGTGGTTAATTTCTAGTTATTTTGTCTGTCTCAAGGGATACATGTGTCATCATTCCATTTTGATAATTAACAAAAACGATTAAATATTCATATAGAAAAAAGAAGAGAAGATTCAGAATGTATAGTTACCAAAAGATTTAAATACCATATACAATAAAACAAATTTCCAGAAAGCTCTAAGAGTTCACGCTTTGGAAATATGAGTTTCTAATTTGCAATCAGTCAGGCATTTCTTAACCAGAGCAACAATAAACCTCTGCTCTCTGGTCAGGCAGTTACATTAAATTATTCTTAAAGCCAACCAATAAAAGGTGCCAATCATTCTACTTAACTGTGTGGCTAACCATGTATTATTTATCAGCACACATACTTCTGGAATAGGAAATAGGGTCTCCACAATCTGAACTTGATAAACCCTCTAATGCAATAACTCCTGTGCCTGGTACCATGTGATAAATGAGATGATTGATCAGAATTGCATGGGGAAGTTTGACATTCTCTCCACACTCCTATACCTATTCCTCCCTTCCCATGTGGTTTAGCCCTACTAAAATTGGAAATACATATTTTTTTATTTCATGATTTGCTGTTCACAATCATTATACATCTCTATAACATAAAGTATGTTTTTCAAGGTATGCATGCCATACAAGATAATCAAATCAAGGATATTACCTTAAGTGCCATTTTCAACAGAGATCTTTGCAAACTTGTGTCTGATAAAAATTTTTATATAAGAAATAAAGAAGCAAAAATCCTTTGTTTTGAAATATTCATTTGCTGAGGTTAAACTTTGATCACCTGTGAATATCAAGAGAAGAAAACTTGCTGAGCATTTTTGTTGTGTCCCTTTTCAGCCATAGTTAACAGAAAGAGATTTCTGGCAGGACTAAGTGCTGCAATTACATTGGAAATTTAGGTCATCTTAACAATTATGTTCAAATGTGATGGGAAAAGTGTCTTGGGGGCCATAAGATGTTCTAGTCAAAGGCATATTTCAGAATGCAGGTGAAAAGGCGAAGTTCTGGTTTCACATTTAGCTAAATCTCTGCACATCCTGGGATGAGCCATTTTGCAAGCTAAAGTAACAACAGCAAAGATGTTTGATCGGAGCACACCCTAATGAAAGAGACTATCTTGCCTTTTTTTCTGCTTATTAATAAACTACAAATGGTACAGCTTTATTAGCATAATCTCTTGGTCATTTGGTGCAGACACTCAAAGTGCATTAGCAACATTAGTTTGCTAATCCCAGAAAAAGCCTGAGGCAGCTGGCAGGCTGCCCATTCATGTCATCTCAGGTGAATTCACGGATAACTGCAAATTTTAGTCATTGCTTCAGAGCCAAAGAAAGGAAGTTCTCACCCATCCCTGCAGTAGGCTGCAAAGAATCATCACTGGGGTATTAAAAGCACTCCTACCTAGTATTTAGAGTCTAGAGAAAATGGAGAGTTGAGTGTCCAGCTGTCTCTGAACCCATGAGAAAAGGGAAGGTGAGCTGGAGTAGCAGAAGGCTGATTTTCCCAACTGGACTTTTTGGAAAACTGACTTGGTATATTTAGGAAACACATGGTCCTGTAAATCAGTGGTTGGCAGCCCTGACGTCATGCTGAGTGTCCTGAAGAGCCCTAGAAATCCATGGGCTGTGTCTCAAGTTGAGGAATCCTGATGTAATTGGCCTGGGATATGGCTTGGACATGAGAGATAAAATGAGAAATAGCTCCCCAGGAGATGTGTCCATGCCAAGATCCCTTGTCCTCTATTCCCTTCTTGGGATTTTTGGGCACGCATACATGAGTTTCAAGGCACTGGATTAGGGATTGAAAATGCAGTGGGCCAAGAGACTCTAGCACCTTATCCACTATGCTACCTGCTGTCCCCTGTTGCTTTCTTTCTTTCTTTCTTTCTTTTTTTTTAACATTCAATCACTGTGCATCTCTACAGGATACACAATAGATTTACCTATCATGAATATATTGTATATTAGTCCAGTCAAAGATATTACTATATATGTTGTCATCACCAGATAATTTTCCATTTTTGTGTTTGTTAAATGATTTTGCTTATTTTTTTCCCTTTGATTTCTTCCCTCCCACCCCTGCTCCGCCACATTGTCCATCTTCCTCCCTCACTGTCTATGCTATCCACTGTTTGCTCTCCATGACTTGATACCTTCCAATCTTTCAGTGTCTGTCATAGAGTACAGACATTCAGTATATATTAAGCAGGGACATACAGTGTTTCTCTTTCATAGTCTCACTTGCTTCACTCAGCATTAAATCTTCCATATTCATCCACTTTCTATCAGATGCTAGGGTATCACTATTTTTTACAGCTGAGTAGTATTCCATAGTGTATTTATGCCACACCTTTCAATTCATTCATCTGTTCTTAGACTTTTGGGTTGATTCCATGTTTAACAATTGTGAAAAATGCTGCAATAAATGTGGATGTTCAAGTACTTTTCCAACTGAGTGTATTCCTATCCTTTGGGAAGATACACAGGAGTGGAATTAGAATTACTGGATCCTATGAATTAGTGAATAGGAAGTTATTTGATGCAACCTTTATGGTAGTATCATTTATGTCTGACTATGACAGGTTCCACAGTGCAATGTGATTTTCAGACTGTGGGCAGTGACTTATAAGTAGATGGTGAAATAGATTTAGATGGTTGCAAGTGGCACCTTTCATTTTAAAAATAACTAAAATAAAATGGAAAACATCAGAGTCAATCATTGATCATTATTTCATAATAATTATGTTTTACTAATTACCATAATAATATAGAGTATCATTTTGTAAAATATTTCTTTTGTGTATGTGTGAGTGACGGAGATCTTGTACTGGGACTTAATATAAAATGTAAAACATTTATTTTAATGCAGATCATATTTCAAAAAGTGTAAAACTCTGAATTTTTCTGAAGAGGGAGACAGAGCAGTTGTAGCTGCATTTCCTACCTCCAGCTGCAGTCAGTTTCTTTGCCTAGAACCTGGGAGCAAGATTCACAATCGAATCTCTTTTCTCTCACCTTCTTGGTTACAAATCTCTTGAAATACATTAAGTTAGTGGAACTTTGCTTGAGTGAAATTTTTTTGATCTTCAGTTACACTTTTTGGCTTTGTGAGGAATCTTACTATCAATCGCAATGGCCAACAATGTTACCAACAAGACAGATCCTCACTCCATGAATTACCGTGTATTCACTGGAAATCTCAACACTCTTGTAGTCAAGAAGTCTGATGTGGAGGCAATCTTCTTGAAGTATGGCCAAATTGTGGGTTGCTCTGTTCATAAGGGCTTTGCCTTTGTTCAGCATGTTAATGAGAGGAATGCTCAGGCTACTGTGGCAGGAGAGGATGGCAGGATGATTGCCGGCCAGGTTTTAGATATTAATCTGGCTGCAGAGCCAAAAGTGAGCCGAGGAAAAGCAGGTGTGAAGCGATCTGCAGCAGAGATGTATGCTCCTCTTTTGATTTGGACTGACTTTCAGCGCGATTATTATGACAGGATGTATAGTTAGCCAGCACCTGTTTCACCACCACCTCCTACTGCTCATGCTGTAGTGCTCTCGAAATGCCAGAGTGTATCAGGAAACACTTCACAGAGGGGCAAAAGGTTCAATTTTAAGAGTGGACGATGAGGATCGTCTTCCAAGTCTGGAAAAGTTGAAAGGAGATGACATTCAGGCCATTAAGAAAGAGTTGACCCAGATAAAACAAAAAGTGGATTCTCTCTGGAAAACCTGGAAAAAATCGAAAAGAAGCAGAGCAAACAAACAGCTGGAGTTGATTAAGGATGATGAAAAAGAGGCTGAGGAAGGAGAGGATGACAGAGACAGCACCAATGGCAAGGATGACTCTTAAGCACATAGAGGGGTTTAGAAATCTTACCCATTATTTCTTTATCTAGGTGCTTGTCTATCAAAATTTTCCCCAGATCCTCTCCCCTAGTATCTTCAGCACATGCTCACTGTTTTCCCCATCTTTGTCCTTCCCATGTTCACTAATTCATACTGCCCTGCGCCTTGTCCCATTTCACTTCTTTTGATGCTCCTGGTAGTTTTGTTAAGTCTTACCCTGTAATTTTGCTTTTAATTTTGATTCCTCTTTATGACTTAACAATAAAAAGGATGTATGATTTTTATAAAAATAATCTCTTGTTATGCAGGGAGTATTCTCATTGATTGATGAGTTCAGTAGTTGTTTCTCTAACTGCAAAGGCAGAATCATTTAGTTGAGTAGCATCTGAGAGCTGCTTTGGGTTAGAAGTATATGTTTTCATGCCCCACAGTAGAGTGCTGTGTGGGGCTGTTCAACACAAATGTAACAGTGTATTTTTGTGAATGGGAGTTGGCATGTCAAATACATCCTCTAGAAAATAGTGTAATAGTCTTAAGATTTGTTTTCTAAAGTTGATACTGTGGATTATTTTTGTCAACAGCCTGATGTTTAGGACCTTTTTCCCTCAAAATAAAGAAGTCCTTATTAAACCAGGAAAAAAAAAGTGTAAAACTCTGAATTCATATATTGATGTTATTAGTTGTAGAATGTATGTTTTCTGTTTTACATAAGAAATCTGGGAGCTCTGAAAGTTTTTCCCATGTTCAGTCAAACAACAAGTGATGACCAAGAGTTCAAATCCAGGCCTGTTAACTCCAAGATCCAAACTCCCTATGTTACATATGATGTCTATCATCCAACAATCAGGCTTACGCCAATGTCACTGGCATATCCTCAAGACTCTTCTCATTTTGGTGCACAACTAGAAAGACAAACTAACAAAACAAAGTAAATTTATCTGTTTTGCTTTTTTAACTTTTATACATTCAGTCACTGTACAGCACCACAGCTTGTAAAATGAATTTTTCCAGCATGAAAAACTGCACACCAATCTAGTTAAAGGTATTACTATACATACTATCATCAATGGACAATCCTCCATTTCTGTGTCCCTTAAATGTCTTACCTTTTTATTTTACTCCTTGATTCCCTTCCTCTCACTCTGCTCCCCCACCTCACATCCTCCTCCCACACTATATCCAGTATCTGCAACCATTTTCCATGCTTCATCTCCTCCCACACTATATCCAGTATCCGCAACCATTTTCCATGCTTCTATATCCCCCAGCCTTTCAGTTTCCAACATAGAATGTGGACATTCAGTATATATTAAGTGTGGACACACAATACTACTATTTCATAGTCTGCTTTTCTGCATTCAGTAGTAAATCTTCCATATTTGCTCACATCATATCAAAAGTTAGGGTCTTGTTTTCTAAAGCTGAGTAGTATTCCATAGTGTACATGTGCCACATTTTCTTAATTCGTTTATCTGTTCGTAGACATATAGGTTGATACCATGTGAATAATGCTGCAGTAAACATGGAAGTGCAAGAACTTTTCCAACTGGGTGTTTTTCTATCTTTTGGGTGGATACCCAAGGATGAAATTGCTGGATTATATGGTAGTTCTATTTGTAAATCTTTGAGGAACCTCCATATTGTTCTCCACTGGAGTTGTACTAATTTACCTTCCCACTAACAGGGTAGGAGTGTTTCCTTTTCATCATAGTGTTGCCAGCACTTATCCTTTTTTTTTTAATCTTAGTCATTCTGACTGTAGTTAGGTAGTATCTCCTTGTGGTTTTAATTTGCATCTTCCTTATGATGAGAGATATTTAAAATTTTTTCATATGCTTTTTGGCTATTCATATTCAGTAGTAAATCTCAGATATTTGCTCACATCATATCAAATGTTAGGGTCTTGTTTTCTATGGCTGAGTAGTATTCCATAGTGCATATGTGCCACATTTTCTTAATCCATTTATCTATTCATAGGCATATAGGTTGATTCCATGTGAATAATGCTGCAGTAAACATGGAAGTGTCTTCCTTAGAGAGCTGTCTGTTCAGCTAATTTACCCATCTATTTTTTTTTTAGGGAGAGATTTTTGCTATAGGGCACATGTGCTCGCTGGAGAAACAGAGACAGAACGTGAGAAATCACCCGGTGGGGGGATGGCCATGTCACAATCCCTTCTCCTTTATTCTCCCCTTGGGATTTTGGGCATGTGCATGCACCTGTGCCCAGTGTGAGTTTTAAACAACTGGGTCCAGAACTTGAACTGTGGTCGACTATGTGGGAATTTGTCCATGTAACAATTCCACCATCTGCTGGTCCCACATTTTCCCATCTTTTAATTGAGTTCATTTGTGGGGGGAAGAGGGGATAAGATGCTTGAGTTCCTTGTGTATTCTGGTTACCAATTCCTTGTCTGAGGCATAGTTTGTAAATATATTCTCCCATTCTCAGGAGAGTTTACTTTAACTATCGTTTCTTTTGCTGAGTAGAAGCTTTTTAACCTGATGTAATCCTATTTGTCTATTTTGGGGATTGTTACCTATGCTATAGGGATTTTATTTAAGTTTTGACTGCTCTGATGACTCCAAGAGTTTCCCCTGTGCTATCCACTAGTAGTTTTATAGTTTGAAGTTTTATTTTAGATTTTTGATCCATTTTGAGTTGATTTTTGTTAATGATGAGAGTTAGGATCCAGTTTCATTTTTCTGCAAGTAGATACTCAGTTTTTCCAGCACTATTTGCTAAAAATATGTTTTTTTCCCCACTGAAATGATTGATATGACCTTTGTTAAGTCAGTTGGCTATATTGTATATTTGGGGGTTACTTCTGGGGTCTCTATTCTGTTCCATTGGTCCATATGCCAGTTTCTGTGCCAATACTGCTGTTTTGATTATCACAGCTTTGTATTATATTTTGGGGTCAGGGAGTGAGATGCCTCCTACTCCATTTTTCTTACATAGTATTTCTTTGGCAATACAGGGTCTTTTATAATTCCACACGCATTCTGTGATTTTTTTTTCTAAATATGTGGAGAATATCTATGGTAATTTAAATTGGTATTGCATTAAATTTGTAGATTAATTTGGAGGGATTGACATTTTGATTATATTAACTCTTCCAATCCTGTAACCTAGGATGTCTTTTCACTTTTTTCTGATATTTTCATTTTTTTAAAAAAAAAAGTTTTCTAGTTTCCCTTGTAGAGGTCTTTGACTTCTTTGGTTAGGTTAATTCCTAGATTTTTTTGTGTGTGTGGCTATTGTAAATGAAAGTGCTTTCTTGAATTCTATCTCAATCTATTCACTATTTGTGTATAGAAATGCTATAGACTTTTGCATGTCCATTTTGTATCCTGACACTTTACTGTATTTATTTATTACTTCTATGTAATTTGGGGGGATTCTATTGAGCTTTCTATGTACATAAGTATGTCATCTGCAAACAGAGATAATTTCACTTCAAAGTAAAGTAAATTTAAAAATCTGAAAATATTGTCCTTCCTGTGATAACCATGTATGTGCTTCAGGTGCTTCTTAGGTCATACCAAAGCTGAACAGATTGACAATATATTAAATGGTAACAGCCTACTTCCTCTGCAGAAGCACAAGTTCACAACATCTTTGAATCCAAATTGTTGCCCAGCCTAAGTAGCACAGTCTGTAGCATACTGAATTCAGTGCTGAAAGTCATATGGCCAACCACAGGTTGAGGCCCCTAGCCCAGTCAGCTGAAACACACAAAGCACGTGCATGTAAGCTGAAGATCCTGAAGAGCTGGAGGGTTCAAGGGAAGGGATCATAGCATGACCAGATCTTATCAATGGTTCCTCTCTCTCTCTCTCTCTCTCTCTCTCTCTCTCTCTCTCTCTTTCTCTCTCTCTCTCACACACACACGAGCAAACAGGCACATCTTCATCATGAATAAAATAAATAAAACTTAAAAAAAAATCTACATGATGAGCCCTACATGTTCAAGAGTGCTGAGATTATATTTTTAAATAAACTTTTCATTGAAGCATAACACATGCCAAAAAGAGCACAAGCCAGATCCAGCAGTATTGGCACAGGTGGTAAGGGTGCTGCTGCATGATGCTGGAGGTCATATAGGAAAGCTCTAGGTTCAGGTCCTGGGTCTACCTGAATACACCAGGCATGTCTATGGGCACACCGATAATCCTGGCTGGCTGTAGAGCCTTTCCTTAGGAGAGGACCATGGTATGAATATCCTATTGAGGGTGCCCCTCTCATTATGGAAGTAAATAAATAGATCTTTTTAAAAACCAGCATAAGCCAAAAGAGCACAATACAAACGAATTTGTTAAAACTGAATATGCTCACATACCACTTCGTCATGAGTTAATACAAGAATAGCACCCCCAAAACACCTTGCTCACATTCTCCCTTCCTGTCACTGGATCCTCAAGAGTAACTTCCACTTCTCTGACATCTAACCATAGTTGTTTGTCTATCTGAAATTATAAATAAATGTAATCATATTATTTTTGCCCTTTTATGCCCAGCTTCTTACATTCAATATATTTGAAAAATTTATCCACATTGTCATGTGCAGTTATAGGTTGTTCATTTCCATTCATGTTTAATATCCTATTATATTAATATAAAATTATTGATTAATCCATTTTTCTACTATAGCCAAATGGCTATTTTCCAGTTTGAGGCTGAGAGCATTTCAGTGCTCCTGTGAATGTTCTACTACTCATCTTCTGATGAATGTGTTTTTCATTTCTGGAGTAGAATTGTCGAGTTAAATATATGCATATGTTCAGTTTTAATAGTCTGCATAAGAGTTTTCATTTGCTGTACATTTTACTTTTCAACCAGCATACAAGGAGAATTTCAGTTGTTCCAGATCTTCAATAACGCTTGATACTTCTTTCATTTAATTTTAGCCACCCTCAATGTGTGTGTTCATGTTTGTATGTGCCTATTTAGTGTTTATCATAAATTTAGTTTATAAAATCAATTTTACTAAGCTATAGCTTACAGACAAGAAATGGCATTCCTTTAAAATATGCAACAATGAACTTTGAAAGTTGCATGCAGCCACAGGACCTCTGCCACAATCAACACATGAAACAGCATCACATCATGAAAGTTTCTTCACGTCTTCTTCATTTTCTGGGAGAGACCCCGGAAGAGAAAAAGACTTTCTGGTTCTTCGTCACTTCTCTCCCCAACCTTCAGTGCAGCACTTCTGGAAATTCTTCTTTGCTAGCCTGTGATGTTTCTCCAGTGGCAGGCTCCTACAGGGCACCACTTTGACCAGCTCCTGACAAGGGCAGTACTGAGAAGAAGACCCAGACTGCATGGCAGTAATTGTACTTAAATTTTTCTCTTTATTATTATAATTTATCATTTACATATAATCAGTACACATTTTTGTAGGGTACACAATGGTCTTTCAAAAACATGTATATGGTGTTAAATAAACAAATCAGGGATATAAGTATATTCATCAACTGCAACATTTAACATTATATTATTATGTTGTGAACATTTAAAACCCCTTCAATGGTTATTCTGCAATCATGAACTGAATTGTCTATGACGTTCTCTACTGTGATACAGTTTTAAAGAAAACATACTGGTTAAAAATCAGGCAACAAATGTTCTTATAAATTAACAAAGATAATCTTAACATAGCCAATGGAAGATTAATTTGTAATTTCCATGTAGAAGACTATGGGAGATAAGAGTTTATAATCTGAAAAAAATCTGTGGGTATCAATCATTGGTCCAGTTGGAGATAGGTAAAATTTTACCTAACAATAACTTATTAGGAAGAGATAGGAAAAGAACACTTTTATTCATACACTATGAGTTCTTGTAAGACCGAGCACTGTATTTTAAGTTAAAAAAAAAAATGGTCCACAAAAAAGAAAAAGAGAAGACAAAATTGGAAAGAGATATTTGAAAGTGAAGACATGGTAAAGTCAGTGATCGGGTGACTTATAGGTTTTACACAGTTCTTGATTTTAGCCTTTTTAAAATTCCTCCCAAAGAAAGACTCAGCTACTCGTTACATTTGAGACTTTTCCACTATTATCCAACTTTATATAATGAGTAATGGTTACACTAAATATGTACATTGAAACCTGCAGAGACTGCCATCTATCAAATAATTGGTGATTTTGTATTTAAACCTGCTTGTGTGTAAAATAGTGTGTTTAGTCCCAACATTCAGATTTATCCTTTTTTTCCCCTAGTTGTTTTGTTTCCTTACTTTTCTGTTGTTGTTTGGTGTCCCTTCAGCTTTCCCAGTGTAGTAGTCTCTTAAGCATTTCCTGTAGAGCTAGTTTCATTTTTGTAAATTCCTTCGGCATTTGTTTTAGCTGGGAATGATTTTATTTCTCTCTCCCATCTGAAGGATAATCTTTCTGGATATAGTACTCTTGACTGAATTGCTTTTCATTCAGAGTTTTAAATATGTGTACCCATTCTTTCCTCACCTGAATTGTTTCAGTTAAGAAATCTGATGTTAGTCTAATGGGGTTAGCTTTGTAAGTAACTTGGTGTTTCTTTCTTGCCATTTTTAGAATTTTGTCTTTTGCTTTGATTTTTTTTTACCAATTTGGCTATATGTTTAGGAGAGGAACCTCTTATATTATATGTATTTGGTGTCCTTTGAATCTCCTGGATTGGGATGTCTGCATGCCTCTCTAAAATTGGAAATTTTTTAGCTAATACAAAATGGAAAATGTTTTCTATGTCTTTATCTGTATTTTCACCATCTGGAATACCTATTATGTGGATATTCAACCATTTAATGATGTCTAGGATTTCCCATGTATTTTCATCATTTGCAATGTTTATTCTTCTATACTTTCAGTTGCTTGTAGTAAATCAGAGGTTTTGTCTTCAAGGTCAGAGATTCTTTCTTCTGTGTGATCTAATCTACCATTGGTAAGTCTGAGGGAGTTTTTGATTTCCTGCATCATATTCTTTTTTTTTTTTTTGAGAGTTTTTGCTGTAGGGCCCGTGCGCTTGCCAGGCAGACAGAGAAAGACAGAGAGACAGAAAGCGAGAAATCACTCCCCAGGGGGGATGGCCATGCTGCAATCCCTTCTCCTCCGTTCTCCTCTCGGGATCTTGGGCACACATGCACATGCGCCCGATGTGAGTTTAAGCCACCAGGTCCGGGACTCGAACTGTGGTTGACTACGTGGGAGTCCAGCGACATAGCCATTACACTAACTGCTGGTCCCCCTGCATCATATTCTTTATCTCCAGAAATTCTGTTTGTTTTTTTTTCAATGTGTCTACTTCTTCATGGAGTTTCTCCATCAAGTCTTAAAAAGATTTTCTCCTATCCTCTAATTGTTGTCTGTTTTCTTTTGCATCTTGTTAAGTTTTGTTACCATGAATATTCTGAGATTTCTGCAATCTCTTTTGTTTTACACATTGTTGGTAAGGAGTTATGTTTCTTTGAGGGAGAGAGATTTCATGATTTTTCTATTTCTTTGGGCTCTGCTTTGATTTTTAGTCACCTGGAGATATTCCCATTTCTGACTACTTCTTGAAATATGTTTCAATTCCTGTGTGTTTCCACACTTCTCTATGCTGTGCGTAAGTTCTGTGCCAATTTCCACTTCTGTTATGGGTGGCCGTGTGGAATCCACAGTAGGAGTTTTGAGTTCAGATTTTCGGAAGGGAGTTTCCCTCCTTTTACTACTAAGGGAGTTATGAGGAAAAACTATCTCCAGAGTCTCCTATTTCCAGGTGTTTGGTTCTTGTATACCCAAATCTAACTGCTCCCCACTGACAGATGGAAGGTAAGGTGGTAGACTACTTCACACCGTGTGCTTGTGTGCTGCTCAAGTCAGAGAGTTCCTCCTCCCCCACAGCAGACTGGGTGGGATCCCTGCTCATGAGCTCAAGCTGAGCAACTTGGTTTAGGATTGCCTGTTGGTCCTTCAATCTCTGACATTGCAGGGTCCCCCTGTTACTCCTATCTCTCTTTTATTTCATTTCAATTGAGTTAAACTTAAATGTCAGTTTTTATGTATGGTTACCGGCTACTATATTGTGCAACACCAGTTTCAGAATCATTGCTTGCTAGAGTCATTTGGGTAGTTCCCCTGTTACACAGATGAATTCCATGAGTTTTAAGTTTCTCAGAGGCAGACAGACGCAACTTACTCAGGACTTCTCACTGTGTTTTTGTAATCAGAAAACAAAAAGCAAACTCTGCATCCAAATAATCTATGGACTACCCCCCTTCCTGCCAAAGTTTAGAAATACACACATTCCACGTCCTTGATTCTTTCTGTGTTCCTTGTTTAGATTTCAAGGCTTGGGAATCAAATAGACTTCAGATGAGTTTCATCTGTGGATCTTCCCATCTGTGTCACTATGAGCAAGCCCTCAGTTAAACTCCAGCTTCCTTTCTTGTCTGTAAGACTAGGATCAGAAGATCCATTTCATAAGTGTCTGACACATGCTAGACCTTCAGTAAATGTGAGTTGTCGCCCATGTGCCCTTGATCTATTGAATGTCACTAATAAACACCTGTATCCCACAGGGTTTTATTGTTGTACAGACCCTTTGAGGAGTGCAGAGCATTACAAAAAAATGTGAAATGTTCTCCAAGTGAAAATGAGCAGAAGAAACAGAAACTTTCACCAACCAAGTCCTCTGATACAAAAATACATGTCAGTCTTTATTAAGCTTCATCTAACCAAAGCCACTGAGAAGTACTTTTGCTGAGAGCCATGAGCAGAGTCTCTGTTCTTACTAGGAGGAGAATCAGCAGTCACAGCCCAGCTCACAAGAAAGCATGCACCCAGTGTGCACAGGAAGCCCCCAGATGCAAACCCAGGACATCTCCATGGGGGTCCAGGTGCATTTACTGCTGTGCCACTGCCAGCCCCTCCTGGCTACATTTTTACTAATCATTTTTATTGTCATTTCTAATATATATATAATAGTTGTGCATGTTTGTGGAGGTACGGAGTGGTTTTTCAGAACATGTATATAATGTATAATGATCAAATCATGGCAATAAACATATCTACCATCTAAATCCATTTTGTTTTGATTTTAGGTTTTTGTCCTAGAGTGCATGTGCTCGAGAGAGAGAAAGAGAGAAAGAGAAAGGAGAGGGAAAGTGAGAACTCACCCTCCAGGAGGGATAGCTACTCTATAATCCCGTCTCTTCTCAGGATTTTGGGCATGCACACACATGTACCCAGTGTGATTTTAAAACCACCAGGTTCAGGACTCCAACCACATTTGGCTATACTGGAGTCCAGTGTCCTAACCACTAAGCAACCTAGTGGCCCGTCTAACATTTATTATTACTTTTTGTGGTACACAGTTGAAATTTGATCTTCTGGTTCTTTTGAAGTATATATTGAGTTGTCACCACCTTTCTTTACTGTGCTATAGTATTCTTTAAAACATTCCACTCACTGACCTGCTCTCATGTATCTGTTAACCAAGCTCTCCTCTCCTCTACCCTCTGTCCTCTTTCCAGCTCTGGTATCCACCTTTATACCCTCTGCTTCTATACAACTGAATCATTGAGCTTCCACTAATGAGTGAGGACCTTCAGCATCTGTCTTTCAGAGAACTGACTTATTTCACATAGCATTATTACCTCCAAATTTGTCCATTTTGCCTCAAATGACAGGAATTCATCCTTTTTATTACTGCCTAATACTCCATTGCATGCCTGTACTCAGGGCTGGTTGACTATAGGGGTGGATCATAATGTAAAGACCCTGTTGAAGGTTGATCTGTATCTTTCATGGAAGAAATAAGTGAATAAACTTTAAAAAGAAAAGACTTGGGTCAGACCTACAATGAAACAAATTCTCTCTGTGGCCCTTTACTCACAGAAGGCCTAGAAATGGAATTCTGTTTGCCCGGATATCATAAATTCCCTCCCAAAGAGGCAGATAGGACTTATGGTGGGGAGAAAAGGTATGAGAATTATGACTCCATAAGTTTTTCCCTTGTGCAGAAGGTCGTAACTAGGTGCTGGGGAGGAGGCTTGGTACATCCTAAGGAAAGGGTGAGGGTCAAGATGGCAGTGATGGTGGGTGAGTGTACTGAGTGCTACCTAGCAGGAGTTGGTCAAGAACTTTACTTTTATTTGTTTGTACATAAGTCCTCCGGAGAGAGAGGGAAAGTGAGATATCACCCCGCTCCCCCATGGGCAGTGATGGCCATGCCACAATCTCTTCTCCTCCATTTTCTTTAGGCATGCGTACACACACAACAGGCATGTTTTTCAAGGTGCTGAGTATGTGACTTGAACAATGCAGGTGGTCACGTGAGATCCAGCCACCTTAACCACCATGCCACTGGTGGTCCCCCAGGAACTTGATTAATGGTACTGATTACTGCTGTTTGTTGCTTGCTCCATGGAACATAGGCCAGAAACTGTTAAAACTTTTAATCTTCACATTAAATGTCATTACTGATCCCATTTTACAGGTAATGAATATAAGGTTTAAAAAGGAAAATAACTTCTGTGAGATAACAGCACACTGAGGTTTTTCACTGCAGCTCCATGATGCATGCCTTGACCACTGTGGAAGAGTAGCCCTCCTTCCATGGGTTTTCCTACTTAGTTCACAGGAACTCCATAAGGTAAATGTACTTACTATAGATGGAAACTAGAGCTGAGAGTTGAATAAAATTTCACAAATTCACAAATACGGAAGAAAATAGTAGAAAAAGAATTTATATTCATGCATTTATTTATTTATTTATTTATTTATTTATTTATTTTGCTTCCAAACACAGGACTGTTTCCATCAGACTAAATAGTATGTATATCCAACATGACTGAACATTTAGTATGTGCCAGACACTCTTCTGTACATTTTACATGTAGTAGCTCATTTTGTCCTCATTAAAACACACACATGCACACACACACACACACACACACACAGAAATATCTAGCCTCTTTGTCATGGATGTAATATAATGAATTGCAGAGCTGGAAGCCACATGCCAATGATGGTTCAAGTTCTCCACCTGGTTACCCTAAAAACATGCTAGCAACATGTGTATGTGCCCAGGATTCTGATGTGCTAGAAGACTAGAGGAAAAGAATGGTAGCATGACCAAGATATAAATGTGAAGGGTGCTTATCTCTTTTTTCCATCTCCCCATACTCACACACACACACACACACTCTATCATGACTAAAAAGAAATGTAGAGTATCTTTGCAATATCATTTTCAAATATAGACAATTAAACTGAAGCACAGAATAATTAAGTACTTCACACATTTGCACAGCAAATAAGTAGAGAAGTTAGGATTTGAACCTGAGCAACATGGCTCGTGTTCCAGATCGACTTTTTAATCAGTATGTTCGAGATCACCCCAGTGTCAGGTCATCTCTGCCACCAGTGGACAGACTTTAGGACTTCTCTAATGTACCCAGGCAGGGTTGAAAACATCAGGGTGAAATGAATGTCTGAAGAACAGCATGGAAAAAAAGAACAATTTTAGGTGAGAGCTTTGAGAAGAGCAACAAGTTATTTACCTAAGGATTGCCATGCTTCTTTATGGGTCACAAAATTGGTTTGCTGTAATTCTAACACATAAGACTGGCCTTCTTCTATCTATAGCAGGAATCATTCAAGTCTAGAATTGACATGAGAGGTTGATTTATTTTCATTGTGCATTACAGCAATTCAGTGCAATTTATTTAGGACCACTGTCTCTCACTCAGAGGGAAACTCATAACACAAACACATTAATCTTGGGAGACGGTATCTTGGATACTGGCAGTTTGGATAATTAGATTGTTACTCTCAGCATGCACAGTCTGTTCATAAGAAACAAAGTAGCTTATCAGATTCTAATAACTCTTAGTGCATATTATACAAACCATTGTACCCAAAGACATTTGCAAGTTGAAAAAAATTCCATAGCCCAGACCCTTCATGCTATGTGGAAGTCCAATATGCATTTCCTTTCATAACTGAAAGGCCATTTCTCTCATCATCAGTCTGACAGGAACACTTTCTACTGATTCTGTAAAGGCTCTTTATTAAGGAAAATATTAAATTAAAACCCAGGAGCAGTGTGACCTTGAAATCAGTGGGGCTTGTATCTAAAGTTAAGACCCATCAAATATTTTGCATAAGTTTCTACTGATTAGTATACATCAAACCCTGCAAACACTTAGCAACTTTGAACTATTGGTGTCTTTCATCAAGACACCTGAGTTCAGAGGTTTCCAAGCACTTTAGATAGGATGTTTCAAATGACAGCGAGGTCTTGGCCCAAATTGTTAAGCTTAAACCACTCTGGTTGAGTGTGATGAATCTCCTGGGATTGGTAACTATCCTACTACGTCCTCTGGTGAACTCTAATATACAGTTCTGTCTTTAAATGAACAGTACAGTACATGTTCAAATAAAGATTCTCAGAGAAAATTGCTGAGCCAAATGGTCAAGCTCTCATGGGTATAAAAATTACCAGGAATCCATAAATAGCTATTGCAACTCAAAGTTCCTGGTAGTGATGCATACCATGTTGGTGCTTCTGCCCCCAACTTGAATCCTGCATTTTTGAGTATCAATTCATTACCTTAATCTCATGGCTCTGATCCAGACTTTGAGTTCTTAGTTACATTGATCTCTTCCCAGTGGCCTGAAATCATTGCCTTTATTACCATTGACACCACCTATCTTTGACCTTAGAAAGACACCCACAGTGGTGTAGAATTCCAAGTTGCTTTGCTCACTTGTCATTTTTTACCCAATTCAGTGACATTTTGTACAATGTTCTATGGAGTCTTTCATAGACAAGGGTTCTCTAGGAAGTCCTATGGCAACAAAGATTTGTCCCAAGTTCTGCGTTTTCACAAATGAAGGCAAAAATAACTAAAAGGTTAAGAATCCTCACACAGCCTCAACCGGAGGTCCACTCTTAACTGAATCATGCCAAGTTGTGTTTGAACAAAAGAATCATAAGGCTATACTAAAATGCTTTACAATTACCTAAGGGAAATGGCAAGGCTTGAGGAACCTAAAGCTACATGCTCCTCCTGGGAGTAACACTTTGGGGCTTCAGCTCCTTCTCCTTTTCTGTGTGCTTCCAGATGTAGTTATTATTAGTCTTTTCTCTCATCTTGTCATTGTTACATGTATTAATTGGTCTTCTCATTGTATCTAGAACTCACTTCACATTTTTGCCTTAGTGCCTCTGTGTAAGGTATTTGCAAGCCCAGGTGGCTCTCGGTGTGCCAAAATAATTCTCCTAAAGGAAAAGTCCCTTCTTTATACTTTCTCAGCACAGTGCACAGATATCCCTTACTCTAAGCACAGTGCATACACATAGCAAGCACTGATTCACAGCCTAAGGTTGACCAGGATTTTAATCAGTTTAGTTGGTCCCTTTTCTTAATTTTAAGCTAGGTATGAGGCTGCACCATCTCTGTGAGCTGGCAGTTAAAACAGCCTGATCTAAATGGCTGACTTTGTGGTTTAAATTTCAGGCTTGAGAAACACACAAGGCATGTGTGTGTGTGTGTGTGTGTGTGCCCAAATCCCAAAGGGAGGAAGAGATGCAGAAGAGATTGTGCATGACCATTCCCCACCTGTTTCCCATATGCTTTCTCCTTAAATCCTATAGCCAAAAATAAAATAAGGGGTATGAGGATATTAAACTCATTTGTTGTAAAATATATATATAAAATAAAATAAGGGAGACAATGTATATAAAAGTGTCAGGAAGGCCCTTTACCTTATGGGCATTTTTTTTTTGAGAGGTATTTGCTATAACATGCATGCACTTTGCAAAAAGAGAGAGACAGAGAGGCAGAAAGTGAGAAATCACCCCCCCAGGGGAGATGGCCATGCCACAATCCCTTCTTCTCCATTCTCCTCTTGGGATCTTGGGCACTCATGCACATGTGCCCAGCATGAGTTTAAGCCACCAGGTCCAGGACTCAAACCACAGTCGACTACATGAAAGTCCAGTGACATAGCCATCATGCCAACTGCTGGTCCCACCTTATGGGCATTTCAACCCATTTGCTCTTCTCTGTATACAGCTATTTTCCCTCCTGACTTTAAGATGCAAGGATTGAGCCTTAGTTATAATTTAGTAAACATAACTACTATTTATTGAGTAGTATGTACAAAATATGGTATAAACAATTTTGTTTCCTATCTCATTTAATCCTCATAAGAAATTCACAAGTAGGTCCTATTCATTAATTCCATTTAGAAAATGAGCAAACTTAGGTCTAGAAAGGTTATGTAACTTGCCCAAGAATTCACAGAAAATGAAGTTGGGATTCAATCCAGTTCAGATAACTCCTGAACCCAAGCACTTACCTTACTATATTGCCTTTAGTGATTGACTATTCATTTTTTGTGTGTGTTAAAGTTTAGCTCAAAGTACTGTTTTCATCTTAAGATATTTCCAGCTTCCAGTTATTTCTCCTTTTTCCCAATTGCACCATATTTTTTATTAAATGGATAATCACTTTTGCACTTGAATGCTTTGTGTGCTTCCTACTTAGCCCACCATTAACTAGATTGTAAGGTCCTGGCCTGACATGTGGTAACTACTAAATAAATATCTATCACTTGAATAATTATTTACATGGCTGTCATTTATTATTAGATAAGTGTCTGAATACTTATAATGAAAATAATGGCATTTATCCATTATTTTATCCAATCATTAAAGAACCTACAATATTTCAGACAAGCCAGGAAAAATAGTAAATTTTTAAATGAGCGAAAGTTTTGACTGTTAGATGTCTTCTCTAGTACAATCTTTTGGTATCTTCTCTGCCTTTTACTGACTTTGAGTTAATTTACTGCATTAAAAGTTGAAAATTAGTAACATGTACATGATTCTTATCTAGCAAAATATAAATAGATTATGTCCTGTGAAATGCAATGGACTATTATCTGAGAATAACTAGTTTTACATTTATCTGAAAGTTCATCATCCCTTATCACCCACATATTTTTCATACTTTGAATTCTTCTTTGAACTTATTGTGACATCTTCCTAGAACCTTCATTAGTTAATGTACTAAATAATGCCTCGGAAGTGCATTTATTTTATATTTATATTTAATTTATTATTTTATCTTAAAAAGTAAGTATCCCTTTATAGACATCTTGAAGTGCCCAAAATGAAACATGTCTACACAGATTCAAAATAAACATGTGAATCTCTGTACATAAATCTAAATTCTGTCCCTTAACTACAAATTCCTAAAGTATCTTCACTTTGGAGATGTTTTTTAAAATTGATATACTATTCACATACTATAAATTTGATTTTAAACCATACAATTTAATGGCTTAAGTATATTCACTAGGTTATTCAAGCGATGGTGACATCGCTCAACTCCAGGAGATCTTAATCATCCTGAAAAGAAATTCTCCCCTATTAGCAGTCACTCCCTATTTCCACCCTATCTTCATCCCCTGACTACTTTCTACTTTCTAAATTTATATTTTTGCCTCTTCTGGACATTTCATTTTAATGGAATCATACAACATGTGGCCTTTCATTTCTGTCTTGTATCACTTAGCACAATAGTTTCAAATTTCATTTATGTCATAACACATATCAGTACTTTATTCTTTTTTAGTGATATGGCATTGTGTGAATATATCATATATTGTTTATTTAAACTTTTGTTTGTTGAATCCTTGAGTCGTTTTCATTTTGGGCTATTATCTAATGTTGATGTGAACATTCATGTACGAGTGTTCTGGGACATAAATTTTCAATCCCCCTGTTTATATACCTAGGAGTGATATTGCTGGGTCCCACGGTAACTCTGTGTTTAACTTTTTCAGGAATTTCCAGACTGTTTTCTAAGTAGCTTCCCCACCAGTAGTGCAAGAGGATTTCAATTTGTCCACATCCAAATGGAGATTTCTTTCTGCAAAAACAGAAGATAACTTCTGAGAAAGCAAAGGTCTAGAGAAGGCAATCCTTGTACACGTGTGTCATACACTCTTAGGTCACTGGGAAAATGCTGTTCTGTATCTAAAACACTGGATTCCAGTGGGCTTTTCTCTTTTTTTTTGTTTTTTTGTTTTGTTTTGTGGTTTTTATTTTTGCCATAGAATGCATATGCTTGCTGGAAAGAGACAGAGAGAGAAAAAGTGAGAAATGACCCCTCAGGGATACTGGTCATGCTGCAATCCTTTCTCTTTCAGTCTCCTCTCAGGATTTTGGGCATGGTCACAGATGCTCCTGATACGATTTTCAAGCCCACAGGTCTAGGACTTGAAATACAGTTGGCCACGTGGGAGTACAGAGCCTTACCCACACCATCTGCTGGCCCCTCAAGGAGCGTGCTTATCCCTACATTCTGCAGCCCCCATGTGACAATTTCTAGCTGAATAATGAAATGTGTCTATTCTCATTGATCCTCTGGTCTGGCTTATGGGAAGGGCCTAAGATAATAAACCTGCACTGAGTTTAACTTTTATATCCAGCTGTGGCTCATTAGGAGCAAAAAATCTGGCTGCACTCATGTCCTTTGAGGCTTCTGTCTTCTGAGGCCAACCATGTTGGCTAGTATTATCCTTCTTTTAAGGTTGAGAGTCTCAAGACTCAAGACTAAATGTCACAGATCAGTGTAGTTCTTTAAGCTAAGACATAGCTTAAGCCCACACCAGGTACTGAGAAACTGAATCCTCATAGAATAAGAACCTCTCCAACCTGCACCCAGATCTTCTTCCTGGCAGCTTTCCAATAACTATGTCACAGCTGACAAGGATGAGTGTGGGAAGCGAAGGGAGAGAAAGGTGTTGTGGGCTGGACAGAATGTTTGCAAGCCTAGAGATTTCATTTTTTGGTTTTCCTCTTCCAAGGCTTAAGAAGTGAGTGACATGAGTAAAGGGGCATTTCAGGCTTCTCACGCCCACCTTGTGGGTCTTTCCAATCCTGAACATGTTTCAGCCAGGCTGTGGAGGATACTAATCGTGTTTGCTGCTTGAAGTCTGGGCTTTGGTGTGGTTTCACACCAGGCCTCTCAACTGTGCCCTTATAAAATGTCATCACTCCCAGCCAGTTGTTATTTCACTGCCTGTGGTTTTCTGCCTAACAGTCTCTAAGAAGATTAATAGACCTTTGACTAATGGGATCATGATTTTTACACGAGATTCCAGCCAGCTTCAAGTAGGCACCAACAGAATTCTCTTGCAGGCAGAGGGGTCCATAGGATCTTGGAAAACTGAAACTGGTCCCTGCAGAGTGAGAATTCTGTCTCTTTCTAAGATGACATTAACAAGGGTAGCCTGTTCCCCATGTGTCCCCACTAAGCACAATAGCATTGCACCATTTCTGGTAAATCAACTCTCCTCACTTGGGTTAATGTCTCTTTTATTTATTTATTTTTTTTAGAGATTTTTTTTTTTCCTGTAGGGCTCATGGGCCCATGGGAGAGACAGAAAGCAAGAAATCACCCACAGAGGGATGGCCACACCACAATGTCTTCTTCTCCGTTCTCCCTTAGGATTTTGGGCATGCACACATACATGTGAGAGTTTTAAGCCACCAGGACTCAAAGTGTGGTCAACTATGGGAGTCCAGCTATGTAACCATTACTCCGTCTGTTGGTCTCAGGGTTGATGTCTTTCGAGCTGAAGAAATAAATGAGTTTATTCAGAGCAGTGTTATGTATGAGGAGCAAAGGACAACTGTTTGCACATTGGTCTTTTTAGTCACTGCTATAATCTGAATATGTCAATATATATATAGTGTTAAAATTTAATCGACAATATGATAGCATTACAAGGTGTTGTCTTCAAGAGGTAATAAAGTAAAAACGGCAGAGTTTTGGGGTTTTTTTAATTTTTTTTTTTTTTGGAGAGGTTTTTGCTATAGGGCACATGTACTCACCAAAAAGAGAGAGACAGAGAGATAGAAAGTGAGAAATCACCCCCCCAGGAGGGATGGCCACGCCACAATCCTTTCTCTTCCATTCTCCTCTTGGGATCTTGGGCACGCATGCACATGCACCCGGCATGAGTTTAAGCCACTGGGTCCGGGATTCAAACTGCAGTCAGCTAAATGGGAGTTCAGCGACATAGCCATTACACTAACTGCTGGTCCCAAAATGGCAGAGTTTTCATGGATGGGTTTAGAGCCTTTGGAAAAGGGCTTCAGAGAGATTTTTCCTTTCCATCACCTTTTGCCTTCTGCCTTCTGTTACATCAGGACACACGAAGAAGGGCCTCACTAGACATCAACTGCCAGCACCTTAGTCTTGGACTTCCCAGCTTCCAGAACTTCCCAGGGAACAATAAGTTTATCTTGTTTATAAATTACCTAGTCTGGGGCATTTAATTATGACAGGACAAATAGACTAAGGCAGTCACACATGTTTCTAAATTATTTCATGATTCTCCAACATACCCATCACTTTGCAGATGGATTCAATGAGAATATCTAATGACCACCATGTAGGTTTCTATCTATGAATGATGCAATTCTTCAAGCCCAGAAATTGTCCTCCCTTCTTCTTGAGTCCTTCCCTGACATTTCCTCCACTAGACTGTAATCATTATCTATAGAGCTCTTTCCTGCACTAAGGAACTGCTATTTGAGGCCACAAAAGTTTCTGTATTGTACATGTTCAGGCTCTTCAAAAACAATATTCACTGAGTATATGCCTTCATGTATTTGATCTCATTCAATCTTGAGAAATGCATATTATAATCCCCATTTTTCAGATTAGGAATCCGAGCCTACATATAGTTTACGTAATTGGTCTAAAGTTACACAGTTTATAGTCAAGTTTAGATTCAAATCCCACACTGGATGACTCCAAATTTCATGCTTGCTCTACGAAACCATACTTGGGGAGAAACACTGTAGAAAGTATCTCTCAAATGTCTTAGTTTGCTCAAACTATAGCACAGTTCCTTGCTCTGTTAAACACACAAGGTTTACTTTGCTTATAAAGACTCTGTGACAGATATATGGACATATTATTGAACACTAGAAGCCATACATAATATATTAGGTCAGATCAGGTCAATATGAGATCAGTACTACAAGATCATAAACAAAGACATAATTTTAAAGCCTAAACTAGCTTGTCATGAACATATCTTTCAATTTCCAACTAGATTTTAACCAAACCATATTAGGTTACATTAAGCCCTGCATATATGGGGAAACCCATTTTCTCTTAAACCAATTAACTGGGTCATCTTTCCCAATTATTGCTATAATTAAGCTAATGTGTTATTAAGAAGAGTGAAATAATTGTTTATGATCTTGTTACTTTAGTCAATGAATAATTGAATTGAGTGACCTTTAAAGAAAATCTATACCTTAACCGTGCACTGAGTCAGTCCACAAATAGCATGGTGGAATGTGAAGTTGTATGTACTGAATTTTAGGGTTAGTAAGAGTGTCCTAATGTTAACTAATCCAGTCTTACATGTCAGATCAACCTAAATTCCAGATTTCCTCACTTTTCTTTATGCTTACCAATAACACTGTCCTTGTTAGCTTTTTATACTCCTAGAACGCCCATGTGCCCTCCCAACTTTGCAGATGCAAGTTCTAGTGACTGACTACTTATCTTTTGGATCTTTACTCAATTTTAATTTCCTGAGGGAATGATTACCCGAAGCTCCTAATAGGTGCTCTTATGGCATCATAATCTACCCTTTCTACCAACTATCACATTTCTAATTGATTACATTTAATGTCTAATTAATGTCTGACTCCTCTACTAGTGTTAAGTGTCATACAGGCAAAAGTCTTGGGTTTAGGGGCTTTCTTTTTGTTTGTTTGTTTTGGTTTTGGTTTTGGTTTGTTCCTTTTATCTCCAATACCTACAAGAACACAGGCATATGACTGATGTTTTTTGAGTATTTGTAGATTGAATAATTATATAGAAACATGAGTAAAGGAAGGAATGGAAACAGGTAACATTTATTGAGAGCCTGTTGTGTATTATATCCCTCATAACAATTTTATGATAAAGGCATCCCCCCACCAACTTTCTCTTTCACAAGAGGAAACAAATTTGAAGGGACTGATTATTTTTTCTGATAAAAAGTGGAAACAAGATCTATCTTAACAAAATATATAAAAGCATAAATTTATTTTTTTATCAAGTCTTCTGTCTAGTTCATTCTATGATGTTATAACAAAATATCTGAAACCAGAAAATTCATAAAGAACAGAGATTCATTTCTTGTGATTCCAGAAGCTGGTAAGTTCAAGTTGAGGGGCTCACAGCTGGTTAGAATCTTTGGGCCACTTCATCGAGGCAGAAGGCAGGTCAGGAGTGTGCAAGAGAGCAAGAGGGGGCTGAACTCAGTTTGATAACAAACTCTCTCCTGCAATGATGATATCAATTCATTCATGAAAGCAAAACACTTACGATATAATCATTTCTTAACTGTTGTACCTCTCAACACTGTTTCATTGGAAATTAATTTTCCAATGCATCAACTTTGGGGGACACATTCAAACCATAGCACAATTCGTTGTTTCGTTGTGATGATTTTAACAGAATCACAAATTCTACTTCTTGAGGCTGAACTCAATGAATTACTTCCTGAGCATCTCTTAGACTCCTTACTAGTGGTGCTTTATATTCTCCCTCAGAAATTATCCCATAATGGAAGCCTTTCTGCCACCTGAAATGCTGCCTCATTTCTGCTGTGCTTCCTGCCTGCTGGTGCTTGTCCTCATCTCCTCTCCTGAAAGTAAACTGCAAACCAAACAAAAGACTAAGGATTTAGCTAAAAACCTCTACTCACTCAGGCCTGAATGTAGCAATATGCCTCTTGGGGTAAAATCAAAATGAGGACAGACAACGTAAAAATTTTTGAGAGGCCATTAATAGACGCATTTTAGAAAGGAAGAACAACCCTAGAGAATATTAGTATGAATAAAGTTTACCTTCTAACTAGGGAATATGTTAATGGAAGTGCTGCTGCTACTTAAATACTGAAAATGCAACCCAGTCTTCTAGCAGCCTCCAGGGATGGTGAACCTTGGGCAGATGGATTATACATTTCATGGTGCTCAAAGCAAACTCCTTCAAGGAAAGCATCTGTCAGAGCTCAGTGCTAGTTTTTTCAATATTGAGTGAGAACAAGTGACTTCAATGTAAACCATGATTTTTCTTTCAAACTTGTAAAGTTTTGAGAAATGTATTCAACAAATAGATTGGTGATTTTTATTGCATTTGTCTTTCTAGCTTATTGTCTATTGATGAAGGACTGAAAATTCATCTTTAGTTATATGATTTCTTCATTTATTCATCTCTACTATATGGTTAGAGTCTATTCGAAGACTTGTATTTGTGAGGGGCATACTATGAAAAAAATCTATGATGGATTTCAAATATTTTTGCAAAAATAAACTCATTCTTTAATTCCATTTTTCCATGGACTTGTTGAAGAAACAGTATGGTGGATATTTTCTTCTTTAGTCTGTAGTCTGCTTGTGTCAACGTTCTTAAGTAAATTATATAGCTTAGGAGATACCCGTGCTGCCTTCCTTTCAACCCTCTACTTTGTCAGATAAAGCAACTAAAAATACGAAACATCTGGTTGAATTTGAATTATTTTGAGTTATTTGTGTATTGTTGATTGAGATCAAAGGAAAATATTACCTATTATCTATTGTACTGAAAATTACTTGTTCTTTATCTAAAATAGCTGATACAAATCTAAATTGCATATCTTAGTCTTTAATTATATTTTGCCGATGATTTGGTTGTCTGACTAGTTATTTGTTTTGCAGAATTTACTTATAAAAATTCTTGCATGGACAGTCAGTCTTCTTGGTATATTGTAACCTAACTTGTACAATGATCACATTCAACTTATTTTGTTCTTTTGTCCATTAAGCATTCATTAATGAGAAACCACTCAAACATCAGCATTATAAGCTAGAATGCTGAATATGTACTGGCATAAAATTTAAAACTCTAAGAATTATTCAAATTTGTATTTATTGCAACACATAATGCCATATTTTATGGCATAACTTGCTTTTTCATTCCTCAGCATCACATTTAATCTCTTAATCAACCATTTTTTTAAATGTTCTCCACTGGCAAAAAAGAGAATTATTATCAAATTTTTACTCCCTTCTTCAGCATTCACTTACCAGAGGAGTATCCATGTAAAGTAATCAAAATTTTCAAAGCATGAAATCTACTTAAAAAGATAGCAATGACAAGTACTGTAATGGTTATCTACTTCAATTTGGAATTTCTTTTCCCATTCATAGTAAGCTTGTTCATTTGAGAATAGCCTTAACACTCAAAGGAATAAATTTTTTGTCATTTTTTTTCTCTAACACATTTGACAAGTTTCTTTTAAGCAATAGAGTCTTCATTAGTACTGTTTGCTTTTCTTTGAATTTGCATAACCCTTTTGCAAAAGAAATGTTGAAAACTATGGCTGATAAGAAATAAAAAAGAAGTAGACTTCACTCAGTAGAGTACCTAAAATCTCAGCAAAAATTCCTAGGCCTTTTCTTCAGAATTAAGATATGATTTCAGTACTTTAAATAAACTAAGGAGTCTCTCAACTGCATTTGTTAAGGAAATCCAAAGGGATTTTGAATGCAAGAGAATTGAGAATTGATGAATAATAAATGCCAACAAAATCACAAAAATCCTTTAATTGCTCTGTTCAAACAACATGAAAGCCAAAGGACAAGAATTTTATGTCAATTACTTTAATGTCAGTAGAAAGGACACAGATACAGTTTGAGGAGCATTGTGTAGAATATGAACAGGGCAGCCGACACCTTCCATAAGAGTATTCATGCTTTGCTTCAATCTTAGAGAAGATGTGTCTGTACTTTTGTGCAAATATGTACTAAAATTTCTATTTGCATTACCTTCTCCAAAAGCAGTAATGTTTTTATCATTAGGACCTAACTAAACCAGAGAGTCTCTGCAAAAATGTCACTATTATTGGATTGTCAGAAAAGTCAAAATGTATTTTTGCATAGAAAAATATGTTCTGACTTTTCCAACAATCCAATATTTTTCAGTTCTCATCTGGGAGGGATCTTATTCACAGTAAACTGATAAGCTTGTTTATGATATCAAAAAAATATTGTGCAGGCAAAGGGAAATGTTTTTTCTGCATCGTGATTACTTGATTGAATGGCAATGTCTTAGAAAGATCTTTGATATTCTCTGTAATAATAAATGGAGCTCGTACATTTTTGTTATTGTGGTAGATGTCTTCTTGGCTGATTTGCAAGATTCTTGCCTTTTCTGAGGGATGAATTGAACAGAGACACAGAGAGTTAGAAAAAGACGTGAGGCACTGATGTTATGTTGTTTATTGACTGAATTTAGTGGGAGCTCACGTCACTCTTAGTTGGCTTGGAAAGCCCATAGCAGCACTCACAAGCACTTACCCCTCTTGGAATTAGTAACGTGCATAGAGAACCTTTCAGAGCTCACAGCACAGGGAGGTGAGTTGTGCCCAGTTGAGGCCAAGTCAAGGCCATCAGGGCTCATCAGCCTGAACCATGGCTGAGCAGAACAAGGCTATAGCAGGGCATAACAAGGTCATGCAGAGCAGGGCAGAGCAGGGCAGGGCAGAGCAATGCAAGGCAGAGCAGCTCAGGGCTAGCTAACCAGGTATTCTCTTTCTCTTAAAGTGACTGCAATCATGACTCATTGCCAAACCCAAACTGTTGCACATGCACATGTGTGTTACATCCAATGGTATGAAACAACAAAGTCACCATTACATAACAAGTACACAAGTGCAGTACAATCCAATAACACAAGTTTTTTACCCTGTGGCCTCCAAACATGATAACATAGAAGGTGAAGGAGTCAGATTAACTGCATTGGCAATACACTGGCACTTGAAAATTTGTTTGTAGTTTTGGAATCTGAAAATACTTATGGTAGCAGCACATTCAAACATCCCTGTGAGCTGAAGACAAATGATAATGTACAGTATAGAAGGAGCTGGTGCAAGGCAGTCTCTCACTGCCTCCCTGTCTTCATGGAAGACTGTCAAGAGACAATTTCTCATTGCCCCTGGATCCTGACAAGGCTCACTCCCACTTAGGGTACTGCTGCAGGCTATAAAATTGCTTCACTGCAGCATGGCATGGGCTCTTCAGCCACAGAATGTTCCATCATTTATGTTGCAGTTAGTTATCTAGCACCTTTTGTTCTGGTGTTGTCCTATAGGACGAGGGACACAAAGAGTTGGCACTCTTGTTCTTGCTGTCTATGTAAGTAATAAACTATTAAATCAAATTCTGTCTGCCTCTCTCCACAAGTCCCATGCTAAATTTCTTTTTGGCACAGAGCATAATCTGATCCACAGGAAACACTCAGGCATGTCTTTGCCTAAACAAAGTGGGAATAAGGGTTGATCCCAGCACAATAAGCAATTCCCCTTCTCTAACACCAAAGCAGTGAGCCAATAATATCAGTCAGCTAGAAACACAATTGTGCTGCATAATAAACCACCCTATATATCTGTGGCTTCTAATAACAGTAGTTTATTCTCATTCTGTGGGTTGGTTGAAGCAGCAGGTCTAGCCATGAGTCTGTCATTCTACTTGGACCTGGGAGCTGACTGGACTTGGCCCATGACAAAGTCAGTGGTACAAAGAAAGAGGGCATACTCAACACACAAGCACATCCCAAGGCCCTGCTTGAGTCACACATATATTAGCATCCCATTGGCAAATCAAGTCACATGGTACAGTGATACATCAAGAGGCAGGTGAATTGCATTCCACACTTTGAGATGGAGGGGGAAGGGCTGATTATTTTTAAAATAATAATTCTATCTTCTGTTTCCAAGAACCACTGCATCCCTAAATGCAGGGAACATAAGATCTCTGCATAGTTCTGTTAAAGGCAATCTCTCTAAAGGGCAAGAATTTCTGTTTCTCCTCTTAAATAAATGGTGAATAAGACTCAGCACAACTCTCTTCAAAGAAATCTTGGCCATAAATACTCCCTTGTCTCTACCTATCTAGACAATTTTATATTCCTGTGATGGTGAGAGCAGCAACTGATATCTCTTCTTGAAAGAAGGGTGACCTCTTTTCCAATGCACCCAATATCTGGTATCTAGTGAACAGGGGTTTCAAAGCTCCATTTTAATATCTTACATCCCCATGCCCTAGAAATGTACACAGCAATAACCAACTTTGGAATTTTAGAAAGAATTCTCTATTTAGTGAAACAGGGAACTTGCCCTTCCTCTTCTTAACCTATTGGAAAAACCAGCAGGATGAATACTTAAACTTGAAAAACATCTTAGACAGAATGAATCTCCAATGCCACAGTCTCCCAGTTAGTACCTTTCCTGTTTTTTTCATCTGTGAGATTCATTATCCCTCTCTGTTCAGGCACCATTGTTTCAGTTAGGCTCCATTTTACTCCAAGTATGTAGTGTGTGAAGGATAGCTCAATGTGCTTTCTACTAGGAAGCTAATCTCTAAATGCTTTTTGTACATGTATGAACAAAATTTTCCCTATTCCACTCTCTACTCCTCTTTTTCAGACTAAGGAAATGAAAAGAAGTGGGCAGAAGAAACTTTAACTCAAAGGTAGCAGTGACAGAAGAGAAGAGGTTAGAAATATCACCAACAGGGGACCAGCAGTTAGCATAATGGCTATGTCGCTGGAATCCCATGTAGTCGACCGCGGTTCGAGTCCTGGACCTGGTGGTTTAAAACTCACTCCGGGCGTGTATGCGTGCGTGCCCAAGATCCCTAGAGGAGAGTGGAAGAGAAGGGATTGTTGCATGGCCTGCCCCCTGGGGTGTGATTTCTTGCTTTCTATCGCTCTGTCTCTCTCTGTCTTTCTGGCGAGCGCACGTGCCCTATAGTAAAAACCTTTCCAAAAAAGAAAAAAAAAAAAAGAAAGAAAGAAATATCACCAACAGAGGGGGCCAGCATGTGGTGTGGTGGTTAAGATGTCGGACTCTCACATGACTGACTGTGGTTAGAGTTTCAGATCTGGTAGCTTACTTTCTCACTTTCCCTCTCTTCCTCTCTCTCTCTAGTGAGCACACATACCCTATAGCAAAATTAAAACAATAATAATAATAATAATAATAATAATAAAATAAATAATTCTTTTTACAAAACAGGAAATAATACCAACAGAAGATACATCAGTGTCTCCATCAACCATACTTTAGAACATTGAGCAGTCCTGGTGTTAAAACTGGGATGCAAATGGAGCCATTATCTTTCGCCTGTTGATTGATGCATTGTGAGTGGTGACAAAGATGTGTTAATGCCTTGATTACAGATTCACTAAGATGACAATTGGAGTAAAAAAATATTTAAGGAACTGGACATTTATACGCATTTAAGAAAGAAAATTAAAATAATATTGCTAAGTTAATGGCTTATAAGACTTGTCTATTCCACTTTAAAAAAATTCTTTGCCTTAATACTAGAGAAGACCTATAAAGTTAACATGTAACTTCATAGAAACTGAGTCTAATTAATAATACATAGCTGAGCCATAAAAAGTTCATTCCCATAGACAGTTAAGTAATCTTTGGGTGGGCTTTTCAAACTGCACCCTCGTATGTCTGAGCCATAAAAAGTTCATTCCCATAGACAGTTAAGTAATCTTTGGGTGGACTTTTCAAACTGCACCCTCGTATGTCTTTGAAACACCATTATCTGGACATGTTTGCCCCTTTGTGGACAAGTTTTGGTGAGATTTTATTTGCAAAGGGATTGAGAAGCCTCCTGGGAATTCATTTATAATGTTCCCATTGGTGAGCTGAGATCAGTGTGGGCTGGACTAGCACTGGCTTATCAAGGGCAGAGCAGCGGGTGCCATCTGCCATGGGTGCTGGCCACAAAGAGAAGCATTGTCTACAGCAAGGCTAACACCAATAAAACCAACTAAGTTATTCTGCTTTCATAGTTACCTTACACCAGCCATTGTAAACAGCATGAGTGTAAACTATTTTTTAATTAATTTTTAAATTATTATTCATACATTAAACCACTATACATCATTTAGATTGTGAAAAGACTTTACCCAGCATGATATACACCTCAGTCCAGCCCAGTTGAGACTATGATACATATCCTATCTGTGTCCCACAAGTGTCTTACCTCTCCATTTCTCCCCCCAAATTTCCTTTCCTACACTCTTCTACCCACACACTCTCTTTCCACTTTGTCTCTAATGCCCATTACAATTTTTAGTGCTTTTATATTCTCCAGTCTTTCAGTCTCAACCATACAGTGCGGACAGTCTGTATATGTTAAGTGGAGACACACAATGTCTCTCTTTCATAGCCTGACTTGCTTCACTCAGCAACAAATCTTCCATATTGATCCACTTTATATCAAATTCCAACGCCTTTTTATTTTCTTATGGCTGAATAGTATTCCACGGAGTATATGTCCCATGATTTTTCAATTCATTCATCTGTTTGTGGACATTTGGGTTGGTTCCATGTCTTAGCAATTGTGAACAATGCTGCAATGAAAATAATTGTGTAAGCACTTTTCCGACTCAGTGTTCTCCTGTCCTTTGGGGAGATACTCAGGAGTGAAATTGCTGTATTATATGGTAATTTTATTTGAAGGCTCTTTGAGGAACCTCCATATCATTCTCCACAGTGCCTGGACTAATGTACATTCCCACCAACACTGCAGGAGTGCCCCCTTTCACCACATCCTCTTCAGCACTTATCATTATTTGTTTTTTGTTTGTTTGTTTGTTTGTTTTGAGAAGTTTTTGCTTATAGGGCATGTGTGCTCGCCAGAAAGACAGAGAGAGACAGAGAGACGGAAAGCGAGAAATCACCTCCCAGGGGGGATGGCCACACCACAATCCCTTCTCCTCCATTCTCCTCTCAGGATCTTGGGCATGCACGCATATGCGCCCAGCATGAGTTTTAAGCCACCAGGTCTGGGACTCGAACCTCGGTCGACTACATGGGAGTCCAGCAACATAGCCATTATGCTAACTGCTGGTCCCTTATTTGTTATTTTTAATCTTTTCCATTCTGACTGGGGTTAGGTGATATCTCGTTGTAGTTTTGTTCTGAATTTCCCTCACAATGAGGGATGTTGAGCATTTTTTCATATGCTTTTTGGCTGTTCCTATGTCTTCCTTAGAGAATTGTTTATTCAGCTAATTTTCCCATCTTTTAATTCGGTTCATCAGTTTCTTCTGGTTAAGTTGCTTTAATTCCCTATGTATTCTGGTTATCAGTTCCTTATCTGAGGCACGGATAACAAAAATTCTCTCCCACTCTGAGGGTTGTCATTCACACTAATTACGATGTCCTTTGCTGTGCAGAAACTCCTTAATCTGATATAATCTCACCTGTCTATTTTAAGGATTATGGCCTCTGCTTTGGGGATCTTGCTTAAGAAGCCTTTGCCTACCCCAGTGTCTCCCAGATTTTCCCCAGTGTTTTCCACCAGTAGTTTTATAGTTTGTATTCTTAGGCTTAGATCTTTGATCCATTTTGATTTGATTTTTGTTAAGGGTGACAGGGGTTCAGATTCATCTGTCTGCAGGTGGATACCTAGTTTTTCCAGCACCATTTGCTAAAGAGATTTCCCTTTTCCCACTGGATCAACTGGTATCCTTTGTCAAAAATGTGTTGGCTTGGGCCCAGCAGTTAGCATAATGGCTATGTCACTGGACTCCCATGTAGTCGACCATGGTTCGAGTCCTGGACGTGGTGGCTTAAAAACTCATGCCAGGCACATGTGCGGGTGTGCCCAAGATCCCCAGAGGAGAATGGAAGTGAAGGGATTGTGGCATGGCCATCCCCCCTGGAGGGTGATTTCTTGCTTTCTGTCTCTGTCTTTCTGGCGAGTGCACATGCCGTACAGTAAAAAACTCTCCAAAAAAAGAAAAAAAATGAATTGGCTGTATGTTTTGGGGTTTATTTATGGAGTCTCTTCTCTGTTTCATTGATCCTCATGTCTCATGTCTGTTTTTGTGCCAATAGCATACTGTTTTGATTATTGTTGCTTTATAATATATTTCGGGGTGAGGAAGTGAGATGTCACCTACTCTGGTCTTCTTGCACAGGATGACTTTAGAAAAACACGGTCTTTTATGGTTCCAGACAAATTCTATAATTGTCTTTTCTAGATCTGTGAAGAATGCCTCTTGGGACCAGCAGTTAGCATAATGGCTATGTCACTGGACTCCCATGTAGTCAACCGCGGTTCGAGTCCTGGACCCAGTGGCTTTAACTCACGCAGGGTGCGTGTGTGTGCATGCCCAAGATCCCAAGAGGAAAATGGAGGAGAAGGGATTGCGGCATGGCCATCCCCCCTGGGGGGTGATTTCTCACTTTCTGTCTCTCTGTCTCACTCTGTCTCTTTGGTGAGCGCACATGCCCTATAGCAAAAAAAAAAAAAAAAAAAAAAAAACTTCCCAACAAAAAAAAAAAATTACTTTTG
>NW_006159436.1:3199241-3215394 GCF_000334495.1 Tupaia belangeri chinensis | reverse complement strand
AAAAAAAAAACAACTCTCCAAAAAAAAAAAGAATGTCTCTTGTAATTTTATTGCATTAAACATTTAGATTAATTTGGGTAGAATTGCCATTTTGATTATATTGATTCTACCAATCCAGGAACATGGAATGTCCTTCCACTTCCTAGTGTCCTTTCCAATTTCCTTTCAAAGGTTTCCATAGTTTTCCTTGTAGAGGTCTTTAACTTCCTTGATTAGTTTTATTTCTAAGTATCTTATGCTTTTTATGGCTATGATAAATGGAATTACTTTCTTCAGTTCTGTCGCTGTCTGCTTGTTGTTTGTATATAGAAATGTTAAAGATTTTTGTAAGTTAATTTTGTATCCTGCCACTTTACTGTATGCATTTATTACTTCAAGAAGTTTTTTCATGGATACTATTGGATCTTCTATGTATACAATCATGTCATCTGCAAACAGAGATAATTTCAGCTCTTCTTTCCTTTTGGAATGTCTTTTGCTTCCTTCTCTTGTCTGATCGCATTGGCTAGAATTTCCAGTACTGTACTGAATAGGAGCAGAGAATGTGGGCAGCCTTGTCTTGTACCCGTTTTCAGTGGAAAAGCTTTCAGCTTTTTCCCACTCAGTATAAAGTTAGCTTTAGGTTTTTCATAAATGGCTTTTATTATGCTGAGAAATGGTCCTTCTATGACAATTTTACTGAGAGTCTTGATCATAAAGGCATGTTGTATTTTGTTGAATGCTTTTTGCACATCGAGTGAAATAATCATATGGTTTCTGCCTTTCTTTCTGTTAATATGGTGTATTACATTTATGGTTTTGTGTATGTTGAAGCACCCTTGCATCCCTGGAATAAAGTCTTCATACTTCTGTGATACCTTTGTTTTGACTCCTGGCAAAGAAATTAGTGGCAAACTGAGGAGAGATATAAGAGTGGTTT
Source organism: Tupaia belangeri chinensis (assembly GCF_000334495.1). Taxonomy (NCBI): domain Eukaryota; kingdom Metazoa; phylum Chordata; class Mammalia; order Scandentia; family Tupaiidae; genus Tupaia; species Tupaia belangeri. The sequence continues at coordinate 3,214,475 of NW_006159436.1, read as the reverse complement.
GTCCCAGAGGGGATGAGTAGTAACAAACTATTTCTACTGGATATACCACTATTATATATTGAATTGTGCACCATCACCCCCAATTCATCAAAGTTCTATCCCTCAGTACCTCAGAGTGTGACCTTATTGGGAAATAGGGTTGTTTCCAATGTCATTAGTTAAGATAAGGTTATAAGAATGGGTGCTCTTATAAAAGGGCACATTTGGACATAGAGACACATGAGTAACAGGTCAAGATGATAGCATATCAGAGTGATGGTTTGACAAGCCAAGAAATACCAAAGATGGCCAGCAAACCACCAGAATCTAGGATTGCAACCTGAAACAGGTTCTCTTTCACGGTTCTCAGAAAGAACTGGCCTTGCTAACACCTTGATAGTCTAGCCTCCACAACGGTCAGACAAAACATCACTATGATTTAAGTCACCAAGTCTCATGTGACTTTGTTGTGGTAGCCCTAGTAAAGGCGCTTTAAGGTGTATCGTGGCACTTACCACACTGACAGTCATTACCTACATGCAGTGCATCAGAGTTACAAAGACCACAGAGTTGACTGAAGAGTGAGGACATATCATAAAGCACGATATATCTCAAAAAGACATTTCACATATAGTAAGTCATTTAATCTTTAGACAATCCTTGTATGATAAATTGGCCAACTTTTATTCCCACTTTTCAAAGGAAAAAAATCTGTTTCAGGAACATCAAATGATTTTCTCATGAGTATAAAACTGGTAAGACCCAGAGGCAAGATTTGAATTCAAACTATCTCATCCTAGGACCAATATTCTGTTTACTATGTGATTCTTGGGGGAACATGTCATATTATCTTCACCTCTGATTATGTGATGCCTGAGTAGTATCCTAGGTCTTCTTAGTCTAAAACACACTTATATATTATATATTATTTTTCTATATTATCCAAAAACTAATGTATTGATCTTAAAGTCTGGATAGATTTATGTTAATTGGATAATCCATGAATTTGGAATGACTACTACAGAATTCAGATATCAGCAGAAGCTGAATCATCCACTTTGTATACTGTCACCTGACGTGCCAGCACAGGAGGCTTTGAGAAGACATACCTAACACCAGGTGAGCTTATGACAGTTGTTCTTACTCACAAAGCTTTGAGTGGAAGAAGTCTAACAGCTATTAATACCACTACATAAATTGTCTTTTCTAACCCTTGGAAATCATTCACATGGTTTTCCTGTAATATTATTTGTGTTAGACATCAGAGAAGGAATAGCTAATATAAATTTCGCCACTGAACAAATCTTTCTGGAAAAAGTTGGGACATAAACTCAGAGTTGAAGATTAACATGATTAAGAGATCAAGCTATGATACTTCAGGTGGGAAGAAAACAATGGATAAATGCAGATGAGTAAATAGAAAAATATCATCAGAGTGTGACATCCTACAATGTTACCCTTGTTACTCCTAGAATTTTATTCACTCATTCATTTGCCAAATATTTATTGAGTACTCATTAGGTGCTAGGCGTGGTTCTATGCACTGCAACTCAACAGTGAATAAGGCAAAGTCTTCACTTTCCTGGGTCTTACATCGTGAAAAGGAAGATACACAGTAAATAAATAATCATGCCGTATACCAGATATTAATAGGGTCTATTCAATGGGTGGTCAGGAAAAAGGAAAACTTCCATGAAAAGCTTACACTTATTAGTAATTGAGCAAAGAGAATCACGGACACATGGTATTATCATCTTCATTTTATAGATGAGGAAACAGTCTACAAAAGTTTAAATGACTTTCTTAAGTTTATAAAACTAGAAAGAAAGGGAGAATAATGATTCAGCAAGATCTGTAATCTTAAAATCTTATCCTCTCCCTATGTGTTTCAAGGGTCAAGTTTCATCTGAAAGAAATGTGAAGATATGCCTCTTTCCATCCTATCTCTAAGTTCCCTAATATTTGAGACAACATATATAACTTTTTAGATTTTTACAAAAATACGCTTCTGTGATAAATAGGATTTCTCTCCCTTCCTCTCTCCTTATTACATGTCTTATTCTATATACTCTGGATTCATTTGTCACATACTTATTAAACATGTACTGACTACCAGTAGTGAGCTTGGGCACTGCTGGGACTACAGATGGAAATGATGCAGCCCTGCCCATGATTAAGCTCCTGGAGGGAAATCACCAGTGTTGAGGAACTTCAGGAAAACCTCCAAGTATTCTCTCAGGAAAAAAAAAAAATTTATCATCAGGGTGTGACATCCTACAATGTTACCCTTGTTACTCCTAGAATTTTATTCACTCATTCATTTGCCAAATATTTATTGAGTACTCATTAGGTGCTAGGCATGGTTCTATGCACTGCAACTCAACAGTGAATAAGGCAAAGTCTTCACTTTCCTGGGTCTTACATCGTGAAAAGGAAGATACACAGTAAATAAATAATCATGCCGTATACCAGATATTAATAGGGTCTATTCAATGGGTGGTCAGGAAAAAGGAAAACTTCCATGAAAAGCTTACACTTATTAGTAATTGAGCAAAGAGAATCACGGACACATATCAACATCAGAGAGAAGAATTTTTTGAGGCAGAGGGAACAGTAAGTGCAGGGGCTTTGAGGCAGAAGTAAGATTGACATTGAAAGGAGGCCAGGTAAAAATGCTTAGCACTTGACTATGGATTGAACCATTATGGCAAGTGTAAGGGATTAAGAAAAGACTAGTTTATTTTGAGTATAAGATATATACTATGGGATACAGGGGAAGTGACCAGCTAGAGCATACATTGGCTTAAGCTTTTGTAATTATTCAATATTTAGCTTTGTGTGCCTTCTGGGAAAGTATAATGCTTTGGGAATAAAAACATAAAAGCTTTCATTTATTGAGCGCTATCCTAGTGTCTGACCCTACACAAAAGGCTTTACAGACATGATCTCACTACATTCTTAAAACAACACTTAGAGGTTGGTATTATCATCTTCATTTTATAGATGAGGAAACAGTCTACAAAAGTTTAAATGACTTTCCTAAGTTTATAAAACTAGAAAGAAAGGGAGAATAATGATTCAGCAAGATCTGTAATCTTAAAATCTTATCCTCTCCCTATGTGTTTCAAGGGTCAAGTTTCATCTGAAAGAAATGTGAAGATATGCCTCTTTCCATCCTATCTCTAAGTTCTAATATAGTACCTATTTACAAAGGTGTAGGTAAGCTACAGAGACTATAAAGGACACTGCAAAACCTGGACACTGAGGAAGAAAAATCTTAATCAAGTATAAGTGATTCTTATTCCTCCTGAAACATTCAAATTGGGTTTGAATTAAACTTTTCTGAGACTAAAGGTGGTGTAATGGTTACATCATTGCATTCCCACATGGCCTAATATGGTTCTAGTCCCAAACTTGGTGGTTTGAAACTCACACCGGGCGTGTGTGCATGCATGACCAAAATCCTAAGAGGATAATGGAGGAGGAGAGACTGTGACATGTCCATCACCTCTGGGAGGTGACTTCTCATTTTCTGTCTCTCTGTCTCTTTCTGTCTCTCCAGTGAGTACAAGCACTCTATGGCAAAAAAAAAAAAATCTTTCTCTAAAAAAAATTCAAAAAGTAAAATTAAAAAAAATTAAGCTTTTCTATTTTGAAAATGTTGACAGTCAAAACTGTGCATGTGAGCATCTCTAAAATTCTCTTTTCAGTAAATTTTTTTCTTTTTGATATTTTTGCCATCAGGCACATGCACTTGCTAGAGAAAGAGAGAGACAGTGAGAGGGAAAATGAGAAACCACTCCCCTTCCCACAGGAGGGATGGCCACACCAGAGTCCCTTCTCCTCCATTCCCCTCCTGGAATCATGGACATGCATGCACATGCACTGAGTATGATTTTCAAGGCACCAGCTCTGGGCACTGAACTGTGGTCAGCCATGTGGGAGTCCAGTGATGTAACTGTGATGCCATCTCTTGACCCTGCTTGTTCTTTTTTTCCATCAAAGTCAAAAACCTCTTATTAACAGTAGCTTTCTTCAATGATCTCAAGTCCTTCACTGGAAAGTTCTCCAGTGTTTTGTATTGCTATTTGCAGCTTTCCCTAGGACTCTGCTTTTATGCCAACCACCCATTTTCCTAAAGTGATCAAACCATCTATTTATTGCTTCTAGTGAATACCTTTTTCTCCATTTTATCAATAGATTCCAGCTTTCCACATTTCAGAGACATACAGAAAGTATTGCTTGGCTGAGAGGTGTATTATCTATTGCTGTATAACAAGTCACCCTCACAGCTTAGAAATTTTTCCAGCAAGTATTATCTCACAGTTTTTATGCATAGAAATTCAAAGAAGGTTTAGCTCGATATTTCTGGCTGAGTTTCCCATGACATTGTAGTCAAAATATTCACTGGGACTTGAATGATCAGAATGCTTGAGTGGGGCTGGAGAATCTGCTTCCAAAATGGCTCATTACAGAGCTGTTGACAAGATGACCTATGCCTTACCAAGAAGGCACTTCCACAGGCTGCTTTATGTGCCCTTGTGCCATTATACTGTCTTTCTCCAGGATGAGTGAGCCAAGAAAGAAACGTTGAAGTTGCAGTGCCTCTCATGAAGTTACCCACCATCATATCCAACATATGCTACTCATTGGAAGTGAATCACTAAGTCCCTATAGTCAAGGGGAGCAGAATTAAACTTCACTTCTTCAAGGGAGGAAAATCAAAAATGTGTGGGCATAGTTTAAAGCCATCATCAACTGTCTATGGATTCACAGCTTATGCAACCATTAAGTCAAAAGACTTTCTCATAAATCAGTTCATTACATTTTCTTATCTCTTAATTTCAGCTGATTGCATTGGCATAGTGCCAATTACTTCACCATTATTCCTGGTGATCTTTGGTCATTACTGGAGAAATAGCTTTCATAATGAAAAATCACATGGAAGCAATAGACTAAAAATAGAATCATACAAAGGGTGAAGGCTACATTTATCAATAAGAAAGTCAAATATTATTACCAGCAAAAGATTTTACCGAGTGTTTTGCAGAATAAAAGTGCAAATGTTGATTTCTTCACCATCAAGCTTAGCTTTTTGGAGCTTTAGTCAGTCTCGCTAGGCTAAATTTAATAATAAATTTATCAGGGTCAGCAGATGGCATGGTAGTTAAGGCACTGGATTCCCACAAGGCCAACTGCGGTTTGAGTCCCAGACCTGTTGGCTTGAAAATCATGCCAGGCATTTGTTCCTAAAAATCCCAAGAGGAGAATGGAGGAGAAGGGATTTTGTCTGGCCATTCCCCTGGGGAATGATTTGTCACTTTTTCTATCACTATTTCTGTCTCTCTCTCTTTGGCAAGTACATGTACCCTATGTCGGAAACCTAAAACAAATAAATAATAAAAGATGTAGCAACAGATATATGTATTGATACAAAGGAGTTATGATAAACTTTTAAAAATCCACAAAGTCATGGCATGTATTTATAGGTTTCTAGAAAATGGTCCTTTGCAAAGATAAAATATGAGATGTGAAATTGGAAGCACTTGTGTTAACCAATGACCTAGGAGGTAGGAGTGTGGCATTTTGATCCTACATTCCATTTTGCATTCATGATAGGTCATGATGATTGTCTCGCCAACAACCAACACCACCACCACTAGCATTGTGCTTTCAAGTCAAATAGTAATGGGCCTTTGCTGACATAGAATGGAATGAGGTATAGGCTAGGTATAGGCTTTTTGCTATGCAAAAAGACCATAGGTTGATTTAGTACTTTTTTCATTACTTGCACAGGGGAAAGAGAAATTATGCTTCACCCTCTGTCTGTGTGTACAGGAGCATAACTAAAATAGTTCTTACTGTTTGGTTTTCCAAGGACTAAGAATAAGACCTACAAAATCATGATCATGGTTATAAAGATTTTACAGACTATCCCATGGCTCTTCAATTCAGAAAGGAAAGTTTAAGGAAAGTTAGCATCAAATACAAATCTTTTTTTTTTTTAAGAAGTTTTTGCTATAGGGCACATGTGCTCGCCAGACAGAGAGAGACAGAGAGATAGAAAGTGAGAAATCACCCCCCAGGGGGGATGGCCACACCACAATCCCTTCTCTTCCATTCTCCTCTCGGGATCTTGGGCACGAACGCACACGCACCCGGCGTGAGTTTTAAGCCACCCAGTCCGGGACGCGAACCGCGGTCAACTATGTGGGAGTCCAGCGACATAGCCATTACACTAACTGCTGGTCCCTCAAATACCAATCTTTATGATATCTAACTGATGCCCAATTAGCCACAGCCTTTTTCAATCCATATATGGATTCTTTGGACACAAGGTGCCAGTTCTGTGTTTCAGTCTCAGGATGGGAGGCATCTAGCATTTCTTTTATTTTTTTGTTTCTATATGTATATAAATACGTGTGTGTGTGTGTGTGTGTGTGTGTGTGTGTGTGTGTGTGTATAGTATAGTATAGTATAGTGTGGAACATACATTTTAAAAAAGATAAGCATCTAACATTTCTGATCAGTGGGGTTCTACTCTAACCCAACTTACAAATCAAAACAACTAAAGCCAAAATTAGTTTACTGATTTTATATAAGAGAATTTTACAGTGGAACTGTTCTAATCTAATGTCAGCCAGAGTATCCCTAGGATAGATATAATTTATCACAGTATTCAAATGCATAATTTATGAAGATATGATAGAGAGCTAGTTACATGACTTTCAACCCTTCAATAATACCAAGGTGAAAAAAAAAAAAACTGGATATTTGGTCAAGAGAATGGATATGTTTCTTTGGAGAGAGCTGCTGCCTTTCAGTCTCATTTTCCCTAAGGATTGAAGAAGGGGCATTACCTTCCTTACATAAAATCCTAGTGCCAAGCATTTTCATGGGACTATCTGGAGCCCTTTGGGGAATCACTTCTTTTCTAGAGTTACAAATACAGAGATAATTTCATTTTTAGTCAGCTTCATAATTTTTATCAGTGTTTTCTCCTAGACATTCTGGTTGCAGAACTGAAATGATCTTCATGAATTAAAGAGACTTGAGGGATGCATATTACCTAAGAATGGGTGAAAAAAGTCCAAAGGTCTGCAAAGTTTTTCATCCTGAGGCATCATGATAAATTCATTCACAAAATATATGCTATAGGTGATATGGGAGACAAAGAAATACATTTGTATTTGGTTACATCACAATTTATTCCTTTTAGCATTCTGGTTGTATATAAGGTCTTATATATGCCTTTCCTGTATAAAATTAGACCCATATGACCCTGTTGGAGATGTAGTTCTCACAGTGTCAAAGCAGCATGGAGAAGATTTAAGAGACCAAACTCCTAGGATTAGAGATGTCCATTTTCATGTCTGTTTTTAGAGCTATCAGAGTTGGATAAAGTTAACCATGAGTAGGTAGTCATGGAGGTAGAATGAATTGTTGAGTTTTTGAAAGGTTTCTGACTAACTCACTGATGCCTTCAATTCTGCAATTAGATCACAATTTTTCATTTATGGATTGTTTTCTTTTTAAATGTAAACTACTTTGGACACTTCCTCCATGTGTTTTCTTATCTTTTTTCTCAACTGATTATGATAATGGATACAGAAGGCTCATCTGCCCTACATAACTCAATGCAAATGAGTTTCTTAGATCCATTATTGGGAGGAGATTTTTAAAGGAAGAATGTAAATGAGAGAGAAAGAAAAGAGACAAGAGATCATTTAAGGGAAAAAAGAAAAGAGATCATTTAAGGGGAGAAAAAACGTAAGACTAATGGGCAGATGATGAAGTTTAATTTTAGTACAACAATTTTGCCCAGAGTTGGATCTCAGAGTGAGAAATAATGCCTGATACCACTGCATCTCTCTTCCTAAGGTACTATGACTTATTTAAGCCAATTACTCAAATGTACGCCCAATTAATTTAGGGCTACTGATACCATTAATGACTTTCACAGCATTTGACATCAATGAACTCTAAGCCATTTCCCAATGGATTAATTTCTCATGGAAGGACTTGTAAGGGAATTGGGGAGGGGGAACAGATTTGAAATGAAATTAATTTTTTTGGAGAGGTTTTTGCTATAGGGAGTGTGCACGCACCAGAAAGACAGAGAGAGACAGAGAGACAGAAAGCCAGAAATTACCCCCCAGGGGAGATGGCCATGCCGCAGTCCCTTCTCCTCCATTCTCCTCTCAGGATCTTGGTCATGCACACACATGTGCCCCCCGCGAGTTTAAGCCACTAGGTCTGGGACTTGAACGACGGTCAACCACATGAGAGTCCAGTGACATATCCATTATGCCAACTGCTGGTCTCTGAAATGAAATTAATTTTAAGATGAGGATTAAAATGTAAGGGTCTGAGAGCTCTGTCTTCAAAATGATAGTGGACATTGTGGAGGGCATTGCAGGGCATATGGAAGCCATCTTGAGAGCTCCGCCATCTTGAGAACTGTCTGCCATCTTAGAAACTGTTAGATTTCATTTCCTCACTGAGCAAACCATTTCTCAGAAATCATATAACCAACAGTTCTATCTGTGGGGCAGTTGGGTTCCTAGGCAACAGGAGAGATCCACCCTCACCAATGATTGGTTCATACTGTTCTATCTCATTTGCATTTCGGGCAACCAATTGGTGCCCACCAGCCTGTATATAAGCTCGCAATTCTTCCTTAATAAATGAGACTTGATCAGCACCTTGTCTGGTCTCCACTCTGTATGTCTGTGGGAATTCTGCCAGCCTGAATGCATAGAGTAGAGTCCATTTTTTCACTGACCTCACCCAGGCACCCGTTCGACTATCCTGTAGGTCGGGGCAGGACATCAACACATAAGACACTGCTCTTGGGGTAGGTCTGCAGCTGGAACAGTTCTCTATTTAACATAAAAACTCAAGTATTCCCCTTCTTTGTAAGTCTTCCCAACCCTTGGTAGACTGACAAAGACATCAAGAGGCCCTTGAAGAATCTCCAAAATTGCCAGTGGTAGTGGTACTTAGCTCAGAAGTGATAAGAACAAGACCCATCAGTGAATATAAGCAGTTCCTCATCTATCTCTCTCAGAACAATGGGTGAATCTCACAAAAAAACACAATCTGAGGCACTTAAATAGCAAAAAGACAAACAAACAAACAAAAACAAACAAAAGCTACCACATTTTTTCACTATTCTCTCCTGGATATCAGTTATTAATTAATAGAAAGGGTGATGACAGGATACCTTAAACTAGGAGATGTTCTTTTTCTTCTCTCTCAGCCAACATTATTCAAGACTCTGTTCTGTTTTTCTATTCCTTTTCACTCTCTTAGTAATAATTTTGGTCTCTAACTCAGAGTTGCTACAGCTTCAGTGAAGGGCTCATGTCATCTCACTTAAACCATATGACTCATTGAGTAGGATTCCAGAACCAACTGCTTCACCTTTCTGGCCCAAGATTCTGACATTGTTCCCAAAGCATTAAGAATTAGACCAATTTGACACAGAGAAGAACCAAGTTCTAGCACATCTCGTGTGTCTGTGTCAGAGAAAGGAGGGACCTTGAATACCTCATTGGATTCACCAACACTGAGGTACAAAATCTTTTTAATTTTGATGTTCAAGTTTTCTTGAGAGTGTGATCCATATTTCCATATAAATTAAATCTCATGTATCAGTTGGATATTTGTGAGGTAAGTGATGACAGCTCCTTATCCACAATCATTCACCTCATGGTGCACTTGGGCATCTGTTACACATTTAGTCAATTCTGTTTATTATTGTTGTTATTGTCCCATGTCAGGAAGAGAAGGTAGGCAGAGTATTGACTTGCCAGCAGTAATAGTTAAAACATGCAGCCTCATACTAAGAGAGAAAGTGGCTTAACACAGAACTCACAGAGTTGGAGAAGAGTTAGGAGTTCATTGAACCAAGACATGAGACAAGGCCATCCTTAAGCTGCCTTAGAGAGAAGGGGGTAATTTTCTCTGGAATGGTTAAATTCTCTTTGGGAAAACCAGTTTAGTCAAGAAATTACTTAACTATATTAGGCTATAGGGAGGTTTTTCTGGGATAGGAAAGCAATGTCTGTAAGAGAGAAGAGGTTTCTAATGTGATTAAGAGGTATAAAGAGATTTGGTAAAGAGGGAATTCAAAGATCTAGTGGGCTGAACTTTGGGATGAGGTTGAAATGACTAAACTACAGAATCATAGAATGTTAAAGTAGAAAATATTCTGGAAGAGATAGAACTCAACTCTTCATTTTGAAAGTAAATAATGAGATTCTTAGAGGTGAAGTGTTTGGTCTAAGTCAAAGAATGAAAAACTGACTGAGCTACAATAAGAATCCATTTTTCTCCCAGGAAAACATCTTTATCCAACAGCTGCTTCACCCAGAATGTTCAAGTTCATTTAAAATCAAAATAAATTTATTTTGACTTTTTTGTATTAGTCAGGGTCCAATTAGAAAAAAAAAAAAAAACATGCTAGGTGTTTCAAACAAAGTGAATTTAATACAAAGACTAGATTACACAGTTGGAAGACTGGAACAAAAAGAGGTTGCTAGGCTAGCCAGATATTAGAAACTTCAGGAAACAATTAACAGCACTAAGGTTGAGGGGATGAAAGAGAGGAAATGGGATTTTCAAACCTGAGGAGCTTGCAGGATAGCCCATTCTATCTCTTTACCTCACTATTACAGAGTAGAAATATCTGGAATTATATCTGTCTACTAAGTATTTTATTTTAGAAATGAAAATGATTAAGTTAGAGGAAGTGTTATCAAGAAAGATTTTAAAATTAGTTTGGGAATTCAAATGAGAAGCTCCTCAAATTAAAATTGTTAAGACCTGCTTCTGAACACAATCATAGTCTCCAAGACCAGTGTGGGATCTCAGTCCCTGAGCATGACCTTAAGCCCAAGCAACAGGCAGTGCAACACTTGAAAATATCCCTGCTCTTAGAGAAACAAAGGCAGTAATTAATTTTGCTCTAATTGCAGAGCATAGGCTGCCTTTTCTTACTTGTACAATCACATAATTACTCAAGGGGGTTCAACCATTGTTATGGTTTAAATATGTCTCTCCCCCCAAATGTTAAAATTTGGTGAGCCATTGGAATGCTATTGAGAGGACTATGTTGTTGAAAGGTAGGGCCTTTGGGAAATGACTAGGCAGTAGGGTGATGCCCCATGAGTGGGTCTTAGTGGGCTTATAAGGGAAAAAAAAAAAGACAAAAATGTGACATGCTCTTCACAAGCTCCTGCCTCCATCACATTATCCAGCAACATAAAAGACTCTTACATGTGGGGTGCGAGGTAGAAGGAGATGAGAATAAAAAGGTAATTGCAAATAGTGATAAGTACTAGAATAAAAGTATAAATGATCTAATAAAAAGTACCAAGATGGGAGAGACAGCTCGAGGAAGAGATCCTTGAATAGATTACACCTGAAATAAGAATGAAAAAAAGGAACCCATGTTAGGAAAGGCAGAGGGAAAAGTAAGTACAAAGACCCTGAGGCAGGAATGAGTTTAGTGCATTTGAAGAACAGAAAGAGATCTAGGAGCCAGCTAGATCTCTGCTATGGTGGTTAAGGTGACTGAGCCTCCACATGACCAATTTGTCACTTTAAGTCTCAGACCTGGCAACTTGAAAAATACACAAAGCATGTGTGTTTGAGCCCAAAATACCAAGAGAAAAATGGAAGAGACATGTTCATTCACCCAAGGAGTGATTTTTCACTCTCCTTCACTTTCCCTTTTCTCTATCTGTCTGTCTCTCTCTTGGCAAACATAAGCACCCTATAACAACTAATAAAAATTAAAAAAAAGAAAAGAAATAGAGTCACCAAAATGTAGTCACAAAGCAGGAAGGTAGTAGATTAATTTACTGCCTGTAAAATATTTATTCTCTGTACTCCATCTTTGTGGGAGGAGTATATTTTCCTGCCACTTGATTTAGATCTTTGTCATGTGACTTGTTTTGGTTAATTGTATTTAGCCAACAGGACATGACCAAAAGTTTGAAATATGTTTATAAATTTGGGCTTGCCCTGTCATACACCCATATTTCATTATAACATTGATATGCCTAGTCCTGCAATTGGTGACAGGGGAACCTCAGGTGCTCAGCTAACCGAGAAAGAGGGAACCACACAGGCAAGCTAAACCATGAGAGATTCAATATTTGGAAGGGTAATCCTAAGAGTCCTACTGAAGTCCTCAGTACTTTAGTCATGGCTCCTCACAAGACTGAAGCCACAGCAGTAACAAATAGCACCGTGGGGTGTTGGCAGATGTTGTTCTGGCTACAGTTCTGTGATTGCAATGAGCTTGCAGTGCTTTGGACATTTTTTTCTTCTCCTTACAGCCAAATACCCTTTGAGCCATTTTGTCTGGGAATAACATCTTGGTTTCTTTAAAGAACCATACCCTCTTTCTCCAATACAAACACTCTCAGTCCATCCCAGTTCCAGAAATAAGAAAAAGAATTAGGCACAGCCATTCACAGAGAGGTTGCTTCAGGGACCACTGTGTGACCTACTCTGAGCCAATGCGTACCAGTTGAATTATGAGGGAGGAAGTCTAGGTGGCCGAGGTTATCACTTGAGATCATAACTATGACTAACCAACTTTGCCTCCACTGAGAAATAATCTGCCCGGAAATGAAGCCAACAGAGAACAGAAAGATGAAACAAGACATTTGGCTAATATCATGTTAACACCTGGATTCAGCTGCTTCTGAAGATGATGTCATCCTTGGGCTTTTCATTTACAGAGCTAATAGCATTCTCATTTCTGATTGAGGCCAGTTTTGCTTTTCTGTCACGACTACATCATTTAGTTCATCTCTTTGAAGCCCTCCTCAATGTTCACTTTGGAAATCTCTCTATGATCGCTTTGGAAATGATGACCTCCTGAGCCAGCCTAGCAGCAAAACCACCGGGCGCTATGCATTGAGAGCCAGATCTTACATGACCAACCACAGTTTGAATCCCAGCTCCAATGGCTTGAAGGACATGCTTGGAGAATGTGCACATATGCCAAAAACCATGCCGGAATTTAGTGGAGGAAAAAGGATTGCAGCATGACTGTGTCCCATTGGAAGTTTCTCTCCCTCTCTCTCTAATTGTTTCTATATATTTCTTTCTTTCTCTTTTTCCCCCGTTAACCAACTACAGTACAATACATATTGTATTTTCTTTTTCCGACAAGCATATGTGCCTACTGACAATAAAAATTTAAAGTTTTAAAAAAGAATGATGCCTTCCAAAGCTTTCAACTTTGACCAGCCTTTAGACTTTGATTGTGAGATAAGGGCAAAATGATTAATGTGGGATTGTTCGAAAACTTCCTCATCAACCACCCCTTTAAAGAAAGTTCTGCAACTGCCAGCACAAATTTTGTCTCTTCTCCATCCACCCTTCTTTTCCATTATTTTTAAGTTAGTTTATTTAATTATTCTGTTAAAGAGAGAGAGGCAGGGTATTCACACTGCAATCCACCCCTAGTCTTGACCAGCCAAGATAGCAGGCATGCATATCCCGGTTGTTTCCAAGATACGAAGCCAGGACCACCCCATATGGTAACTCACTGACCCTGTCTGAAGGCAACTATGAGTTCTCAATCGTGTATGCTACTGCTGTGCCAACATCTGGACCCTCCTGTCTGCCTTTGAAACAGATTCCTCTCTGCTAAAGAAAGTCTTTGTCAGTCTACATAATAAAGAGAATGGAAAAAGGAGATAAAAGCAAGATGGGCCTAAAAATTGAAATAGTTGGTGGATGATTGTGAAGACAATATACAAGAATTCCTGCAGAATATGATACAAAAACTCCCCATGTGATTTACTAAGGAGCTGCATTTGCCTTTTTGAAAAGTGCAAGTCAAGAATTTGACTGACTTAAATAAGACTTTCCTTCACGGTAAGGGCTCTCTAAGGCCAAGCCCCAGGAGCCTGAATTGGCATTACAGCTGCTTCACCATATCCCTTGGAGACCATAATGCATCCTCAAAGATTGTGGCCCTCTCTCTCCAAAAGTGTCATATTAGATTTTGAGAACTGTGCTGGCAGCACAGAAAGGAAAGGAAGGACACTTGCTCACCTGAGCAGCCTCGTCCGTGGAATGCCAATGAAAGAACCACTGGGAGATTACTCTGTGTCCCAGCTGTCAATATGGGCTAAAAAAATCAATTGATGTATGAGTGGGTAAGCCAGCTCTGTGGTTAAGCATTTGTAGTGCCACTTGCCTAGTTGTTCCAGCCATTCAGCAAATGAATTGGATTAAGCCCTTGGCAGTTGATCAATGATTCAGTGCTCAGCCATTGCCATCAACACAGTACCTGAAAGGCAGTGGTCACCAATGCCTTCAGGGTAGCCGCTGCTGGAGCTGCTTCTACTTTTGAGTCTCCTAACAGAGCCAGTAAGCAAGAACACTGCAATACCAATAAATTACATGCAAAATGTATTATCTGAGCAAAAATTCATTCATTTATAAAAACTCAATTGAGGAACCATCAAGAAAAGAGAATTTTTCTTTTTCTTTATTTGGAGAGGTTTTTGCTATAGGGTGCGTGCGCTCACCAGAAAGACAGAGACAGAGATACAGAAAGCAAGAAATCGCCCCCAGGGCGGATGGCCACGCCACAATCCCTTGTTCTCCATTCTCCTCTTGGGATCTAGGGCATGCATGCACACGTGCCTGGTGTGAGTTTAAGCCACTGGATCTGGGACTCGAACCATGGTCTACTACATGGAAGTCCAGCCACATAGCCATTATGCTAACTGCTGGTCCCAGAATTTGACTTTTCAAAAGATAGTCTATAAGTCTTCTGAGATCACTTGCTCAATTACATTATTTTGCTTCTGAAACCCCTCCTATGATCATTCTCTATCTATTTTAGTAGAAAGTCTTCTTATTCATGATCCTCTATAGCATAGTCTAAACCTGTCTTGCCAGTGTGATGTTCTTCCAGATTTTTGTGTAGATTTTTCTGTATACCCACAGTCTACTTGATTTCCCAAAATGCATTTAAATTGAGCTTTTCTGTGCTGTCTTTTTTAAGTAAGAACTTACATCAGATTCTAGAAAGAGTGAAGAAATCCAATGAGAGAAAACAATATTTGCTTAAGGCAAAGGATCTGTGAATTTGGATGGGGAAAAGTCCATTTCTTTTTGGGGTTTTGTTGTTGTTTGCTATAGGATGTATGCACTTGCTTGAGAGAGAGAGAGAGAGAGAGAGAAATCTCCTACCCTGCCCCTGCCCCTGCCCCT
>NW_006159436.1:3187102-3199231 GCF_000334495.1 Tupaia belangeri chinensis | reverse complement strand
CCCCTGCCCCTGCCCCTGCCCCTGCCCCAAGGCAATGGCCACACCACAATCCCTTCTCCTCTACACTCCTCTCAGGGTCTTGGGCATGCATACATGCACATGTACCCTGCATGTTTTCAACCCACCAGGTCTGGAACTCAAACTGTGCAGTGATCCATGTTGGGATCCAGATGCCTTAACTGCCACACCAGCAGCTGACCCCATATTTTTATTTTTATTACTCAATTGAAATTTAGCATTTTTTAATTGTGAATGTGGGTAAAAAGTACATAATTAATTTCAAGTACCTGATATTTTGTTATATGTGAAAATAATTACATTCTTATCATACTGCAGGTATAGCAGACAACTTCAAAATTATGAGAGTTTTTAGATCTGCCTAGATTTATTTATCTAGAGCATTAATAAAAAAGTACATGTATTATTTATTGTAGACCTTAATTTTAAAATATTTATTTGGATGACTGTTTTTAAACAACTTTTTGTATTAATTTTTTTTATTTGCAGGACCGCTGGACTACCACATAGTTATCCACAGTTTGAGTCTTGGACCCGGCAGATTAAAACTCACACTGGATGCATGTGCACTTGTGTGCACATTTGTGCCCAATATCCCGAGAGTAGAGGGGAGGAGAAGGGATTGTGGTGTGGCCATCACCCCCTCAGGGGTGATTTCTCGCTGTCTTTCTGTCTCTCTCCATTTCTCCAGTGAGCATAGATGTTATATAGTAAACATCTCTCTAACAAAAAAAATTTTTTTTAATTTGCAATTAAAAACATTAATCTTCTTAGACTTTGTTATATTGCCAAAGAGAACCATGCCACACATAAAAAGAGGTTTAGAACCTCTGACCTATACACTTCATGTACTTAACACACGTCCAGATCAGATTAGTTTCTGGATTGATGAGTTTACTTCAAGTTTCCATCTGTACTTTCTCTCTTGTACCATCTGTTTGTGTTACTAAAATGTCATTTCCCAGTTATTAGAACCTGCCCAATTCTGCCTGCCTACTTACAAGGACCATCTCAAGTGCTTCTTCACACAGGACCAACTATCACATCAAAGAGGAGGTTGAAGGAGCCTTTGAACCTCTACTTCTACATACATGCATCTCTCTTATCTTGTTCTTCAGTTAAGGATGGTGATGTATCCAAGTACAGCATGATAAAGAACACTCACACCAGCCAGTCTGGGTCCAAGTCCTGTCTGTATTCGTTTTCTTGGGCTACCATAACAAAACATTATAGACTGGATGGCTTAAACAGCCAATTTATTTTCTCATCATTCTGGAGGTTAGAAATCCAGTATCAAACTGTCTGTAGAGTTGGTTTCTTCTTTCCTCCTAATCCTCCTCCTCCTCCTTCTTTTAAGAGAGATTTTTGCTATAGGGTGCATGCAGTCATTGGAGAAACAGAGACAGAAAGCAAGAAATCACCCCCCAAGGGGATGGCCATGCCACAATCCTTTCTCCTCCATTCTTCACTCAGGATCTTGGGCATGAACACACACATGCCTGGTGTGAGTTTTAAGCCTCCAGGTCCAGGACTCAAACCATGGTTGACTATGTGGGAGTCCTGCAACATAACTATTATGCCATCTCCTTGTCCCAGAGTTGGTTTCTTCTGAGGTCTATCTGCTTGACTTATAGATGAATGTCTTTACAACCTCCATGTCCCCATGATCTTCTCTCCATGTTTGTCCATGTTCCCACTTCTTCTTCTCTTAATTTATTTTTCTTATTTTTCTTTGGAGGGGGTAGAGGTTTTTGCTATAGTGTGCATGTACTCGCCAGAAAGACAGAGAGAAAGACAGAAAGCAAGAAATCAACACCCCCCCCACCAGGGGGGATGGCCATGTTGCAATCCCTTCTTCTCCATGCTCCTCTCAGGATCTTGGGCATGCACGCACATGTGCCCGATGTGAGTTTAAGTCACTGGGTCTGGGGCTCAAACAGTGGTTGACTACATGGGAGTCCAGTGACATAGCCATTATGCCAACTGCTGGTCCCAATTTATTTTTCTTTATTCATGATAGAGTGCATGCATGCACACACACATGAGTGAGAGAGAGCAGTGTCTGGTCACATTGCAATCCCCTTCCTCCAGTCCTCCAGCCCAGTGGATCTTGGTCACAGGTACACATACCTGGTATATTTCAAGTTGATTTGGCTGGGGATTCAAACTGTGGCTGCCCTACAGGATCCATGCAGCTTCTCCTGAGTAATCCATTACCTCTATGCCACTGAGCTGACCCCATAATTTCCTCGTCTTATAAAGACAAAAGCCATATCAGATTAGGGCCTCCTTTAATAACCTCATTTTAATTACCCCTTTAAAGAGCCTATCTTCAAATAGTCATTGTCTTAGGTACCGAGGTTAGGACTTCAATGTTTAAATTTAGGAGGGCTACCAGTTAGCCTGTAACACCGCCCATACCACTGTTCAGGTGTTTTATCTTGGAAAGAGTTTACAACATCTCTGTTAGCCTTGGTTACCTCATTCCTCAAATGAAGATAATAATGGAACTTGATTCATATGACTGTTGTAGGGTTTAAATGAGTTAGTTCCCAGAAAGCACCAGAAACATACCTTGAGATAGAGATGATGGCATAAACCAAGCAAACTATCACACACCTGGCACATTCGCCTGGCCCCCAGCATGAGTTGGAAAATTCTTGCAGACCAGAGATTGCTTCATACCCATTTCTTTCTGTTGTTCCCAGAACTCTGCTTTTAACACAGAAAACATACTTTAAACAAAAGCTTGCTTAATTTTTTAAAACATGTTGAATTAAGACGAGCTAAATGAGAGGGAGTCTAACATACTAGCAAAACATGATAAGCTATATACAACTCTATGAGAAAAACAAATCCCATATTTTTTCCTTCCCTTTCAAAAGCCAAAGGCCCTTTGGAAATGCCAAAGCAGTGTGTCAGCCTAGCCAACAGCACAAGAGCACTTAAACCCTACAAACAATGTCTTCTTTCTCACGAGAATTGCTGGTATTGGAAGAAAAGTCCTCAATAAACATCATTTTTGCCATACATTTAAACAAAGGATGTTCTCCAAATTTTGTAATGTAAGTAAAAGAAAATTCTTAGGTCACCAGGGATATTTCCATATTGAACTTGTTCCCAATTTCATCCTATTAAACTTAAATGAGTAGACTACTTTTGGGATGTAGATGTTATACAATGTATGAAATGCTCTGTCTGAGAACTCAATCTAAAAACCACTTCATTTACTTGTTCTCTTTTTTTTTTAATCTAATACATATTTGCTTATTAGGCTAGTCCATGCTTAATGGAAACTTTGGTCAAAAGCCAAAGGCCCTTTGGAAATGCCAAAGCAGTGTGTCAGCCTAGCCAACAGCACAAGAGCACTTAAACCCTACAAACAATGTCTTCTTTCTCACGAGAATTGCTGGTATTGGAAGAAAAGTCCTCAATAAACATCATTTTTGCCATACATTTAAACAAAGGATGTTCTCCAAATTTTGTAATGTAAGTAAAAGAAAATTCTTAGGTCACCAGGGATATTTCCATATTGAACTTGTTCCCAATTTCATCCTATTAAACTTAAATGAGTAGACTACTTTTGGGATGTAGATGTTATACAATGTATGAAATGCTCTGTCTGAGAACTCAATCTAAAAACCACTTCATTTACTTGTTCTCTTTTTTTTTTAATCTAATACATATATGCTTATTAGGCCAGTCCATGCTTAATGGAAACTTTGGAAAGACATTTTGTTTTGGTAGAATTTAAGTTGATATGCTGCCATGGAATTAGCTTTATTTTTGTGAGATTGCCTTATAATTATTAGGAGTTGGCTTATGAAGCTGCTTTAAATGAAGCTGAGCTCTGTGAAAATAATTTTCTTGGTGTTTGCGTCGCAGTTTAAAAAAAAAAAAAAGAAAACCACCAAAAACAAAAAGACCTAAGATAGTTAAATGCATTTTATTTCATGCTCTTATTTTAATGGTGTTTTTGGCTCACAGCCCTTTATTACTACCATTTCATTTCTCCCTTTATGGTCGCTCCCACTTTCTCCTACCATAAACTGCTCCAAGCATGATTGGATTCAAAATTGAGCTGGCCTATGGCACAACAGCTGTGACTCTCCTATGAGCCCGGAAGGGAGAGGCAACACAGAAGGAAAAGGTTCCTTACTCTCTGTGGAAAAGAGCTGTGGGAATACTGCTTTAGGCGGCTCCCATCTTGGGCCAGACATTGGTGCAGTGGTAATCTGACTGTATCCATGTGGAAAGGTCCGAGGTTGCGTCCTGGGACCTCTTTGCATGTCCAGTACATGACTGACATAGGTCATGAAGAACCTGCTAGGGGTGCTTCTCTCTTTCTCTCTGGAGAATGAAAGAAATGCTTTAAAAAGGCAGAGGGGCCAGCCTGTGGGATGATGGTTAAATGAATGAATCTCACATGGCTGGCTGCGTGGTTCAAGTTCCTGATCCCACAGTTTGAGAAACATGCCAGGTACATGTGTGTGTGTGCCCACAATCCTGAAAGGAAGGAAAAATGGAGAAGAGATTGAGGCATGACCATTCTTCACGGAGAGTGTTTTCTCACTTTCCTTCTCTCTCTCTCTCTCTCCTCTCTCTCTCTCTCTCTCACTCTCCTCTCTCTTACTCTCTCTCTCTCTCTCTCTCTCTCTCTCTCTCTCTAGTGAGAACACACACTCAGGCAAAAAGTTAAAAAAGATTTAAAATAAAAAGTCTTGGGTCAGCATATGGCATAGTGGTTAAGACA
Organism: Tupaia belangeri chinensis; assembly: GCF_000334495.1. Classification (NCBI taxonomy): domain Eukaryota; kingdom Metazoa; phylum Chordata; class Mammalia; order Scandentia; family Tupaiidae; genus Tupaia; species Tupaia belangeri. The sequence continues at coordinate 3,194,460 of NW_006159436.1, read as the reverse complement.
CTGGACACCCACATGGTCAACCGTGGTTCAAGTCCCTGATCTGGCAGCTTGAAATTCATGCTGTGTATGTGTGCATGTATGCCCAAAATCCAGAGAGGAGAATGGAGGAGAAGGGATTGCAGTGTGGCCAACCCTCCTGGGGGGGAGGGGTAGTTTCTCACTTTCTATCTCTGTCTCACTCTGTCTCCAGCAAGCACATGTGCCCTCTAGCAAAAATCTCTTCAAAATAAAAAGTCCTTTCTGAGTGATCTTTCCTCAAATATATTTTCTCCCTCCTTTCTGGCCCTGCTTTCTTCATTATCTAAATATATTTTGTTTTTTTTAAACGCTAAATAAAATGTTTTTGTGCTGTTTTTCTTTCAACTCCAGCATGTAATTTTGACAGGATCCACATCATAATCTCCAAAGGAAACTCACAGAAGTCTCAGTGATGGGGCAGACAGGAAGGCAGGTAGCCATCAGTTCTGGCTGGGCCTTCTTCTCAACCTAGTTCCTGAACCCAGAGTTCTTTGCACTGGCATGGTATCATTAGAATGGCCACCCTCTTTATGAGCGGGATTCAAACTTCACTACCTTCTCATGACTTTTATAAGCTTCTTGAATGTATTGGGTCATCAGAAGAGTCATGACTCCTTTATCTATACTTTCCCATGCAAAAATGCGCCATGAATTTTCTGACCACCCAGTAAATAGTAAACGAGAGTGTCCATGCCTCTGTCAAACCCATATTTCCATGTAGGTGGGAAGAAGAAAGGGTATGGTCCCAGAGATTCCTGATTCCTGACTTTTGTATAATTGCCTCATCTTCCCCCTTTGCATGCCCACTGGATACTAATTAGTGACTAGGGTATGGCACAAGCACTGGGCCATGGGATCTTGCTTCCAAGACAAGGTTATAAGAAGATTATACTGGGTGTGCTCTCTCTTATTTTTTCATGGATGGCTTGCCCAGAATTAGGTCAAATGCCACCTCATGAGGCAACCCTGAGGAAAGACACACATGGAAAGAACCTAAAACCAGCAATGATGTCAGAAATTGCATTAGTCAGGGTTCCCCAGTGAAACAGAATCAATAAGACACATGTTAAAAGATTAGTTGTAAAGAATTGACTCATGATTATGGACACTGACAGGTACCAAGATCTGCATTTGGCCAGCTGAAGATCCAGGCCAAGGACAGCCAGTGGTGTAGTTCCAGTCCAACACAAAGGACTGAGCAGAGCAAAGACAATGCTGTACTTCTTGTCTGAAAGCCAGAGACCCAAGATCCAAGAAGAACAGATTTTTCAGTTTAACTCCAAAGCACTAAAGCACTTAAGCTAGAGCAGTTCTCACTTAACTGTGGGTAGGTTATTGTTCTACTGAAGCCGTCAACAAATTGGACAGTAGGGGGACACCTACTTTAGAGAGGATAATCTGCTTTACTCAGTCTACTGGTCCAAATGTTAATCTCATCTAAAAATACCCTCACAGAAACATCCAGAATAATATCTGACCAAATTTCTGGACAAGTTGACACATAAAGTTACTTTGAGATGACTAATGTCCTGGTTGTCAGTGATTATAACCCCATGAGAGACCTTGATAAGTAATATGAACGATTTACTTTTAGTTTAAATAGGTCCCAAATATTGAATAGGATTACAAGTTACCCATTGTTTATATCAAATTTAAATTTAACTGGGCATGGGACCAGCAGATAGTGTAGTGGTTATGTCGCTGGACTCCCATATAATCAACCACAGTTTGAGTCCCAGATCCAGCGGCTCAAGAAAACTCATGCCAGGTGCATGTGTGTGCATGCCCAAGATACCAAGAGAAGAATGGATAAGAAGAGATTGTGGTGTGGCCATTCCTCCCCAGGGGAAGGAGGGGTTTATTTTTCATTTTCTGTCTGTCTCTATCTTTCTGGGGAGTTCATACTTTCTATAGTAAAAATATCTCTAAAATAAATAAATTAATTAATAAATAATACATTTAATTTAATTGGGTATCCTGTATTTTTATTTGCTAAATCTGACAACTCTATGTCTTAAGCCAGATGTACCCAGTCAGCTAAACTGTATTGAGTTTTCCTGACACAGTAAATGAGAGATAACAAACTCTTGTTTTCAGTCACTAAGTTTTTAATTATTTGATATGTAGCAAATTATAATTAATACCCAGGAGTATTTATAACAGAAGTAACAGGGTCAGACAAGGCTAAAGAGGAATAAGTGCTGTTTTTAACTCCGGCAGAGTCAAACACTGGTCCAAATTATTTTTCACATTGTTGATTTTGTTTAAAAATTACCCATTTGCAGGGTGTACTATGTATCTGATGCAGTGTGAACTTTAGCCAAGAATTCCTGCACCTCCAATACCTGGCAAGTAAGAAATATCTTCAGGCCCAGAGATGGCATGAAGGGCAGTATATTGATCAAGGTTCTCCAGAGAAAAAAAATCAACAGGATAAATATATGGGAAGGAAGAATTTATTATAGGAATTAGCTCACAAGATCACAATTCAGAAAAGTCCCACAGTAAACTGTCTGCAAGCTGGAGAAACGCTTAGACTCTCTTACAGGAAGGTGGTGCAGGGGCCGACGGGAAGCCCCAGGGCCATTCACCCTCTGACAACTGCTGATAGGAATCCAAAGTCCCAAAGTTAATGAATCTGGAGTCCATCTGGCTGGGGGTGGGAGAGGAATGGGAGCCAGGAACTGGTAGATACAAATTCAGTCAAGGCCCTAGTAGAGGAGCAGGGGAGGAGGAGCAGGCAATAGGTGGTAATAGAACACACAGCACACTTGTGAAGGAAGGGTAGAAAGAAAAAGAGACAGGGAGAGGGAAGGGAACATAACAGAACTCCACTAATAGTCTCTGTCAGTCCCATGCTCCCAGCCAACTGGACGGTGCCCACCCACCTTGACAGTGGGTCTTTCTCAGCCCACTGACTCACATGCCAATCTTCTCTGGCAACATGCTCATAGAACCACTTAGGAACAACATTTCACCAATCTTCAAGGCATCCTGCAATCCAGTCAAGTTGATAATACAAATTAATCAACCCAGTCAGTGTTTCTCAAATTTTAATGTTCATGTGCATCTCCTTGTAACCATGTCAAAATGCAAGATCTGATTTAGTAAATCTGGGCTGGGTTACGGCCTGAGTCTCTGCTTTCCTAACCAGCTTCCAAGTGCTGAGGATGCTGGTGGTTCACAGTGGACACTATGAAGAATCAGATTGTAGGACATCGTTCCTTGCTAAGGGTCCTATCTGTGTGATAGCCAGATTGGTGGAAGGTGAGACTCATTGAGAAGAGTAGATTGGTTCACTGTCAATTCTCTCATCATGGACTTAGTGTATTTTAGGCACTTGGATGGAAGGAATGATAACAGCCAACGAAAACGGTCTATTTTTATCATCTCTTTTGTTTTTCCCTTTTTACATATTCAAAAGTGATTTTGGAGAGGTTACAAATTAGACTTTCTGGAGATGCATGTGTAGTGTGAAAAGAAAGCAGAAATTTGTCTTTACTGCTTTGATTTATTTTTAGTTACAAACTAACTGGTTTGGAATTTTAATAACATTAAAAGAGGACACTGACTTTTTCTTTTATAAGTTAAGATACTTTTATTATTAGAAAAGCCATGTATGTGCACTGTAAAAAATTAAGCAAAAGTAAGACAGTAAATACACAATATTCTCTTCATATTACTAACATTTTAATGTATAGTCTACCAGGTCTGTTAATAACTGCCACCTTCCATGGCAATTAATTCCACCACATCAAATATCAAATTAATATGCAAATATCTCCCAGTTGTCTCAAAAGGGAAAATTAACATGGATTAAAAAAGTAATTTTGAGGGCCAGCTGGGGTGGCACAAATGTAGCCAAGGGCCTAGTGGAGGAGCAGGGCTGAAACAGACAATAGAAAAAACAAACTCATAGCACACTAAGGAAGAAAGGGTAGAGAGAAAGAGAGATGTGGGAAAAGAGAAGACAAAGCTCTATTTTCTCTGTCTGTCCCTCCCTCCCAGCCAATTAAATAGTGCTTTCTCACCTTAAAGGCGGGTCTTCCTCTCGCAGTTGTAACACAGCACACTGTGAGGCTGAACACACATAAAAATGTCCCAGGTCTGAATCCTAAAATTTTCCTCCATGTGCCAGTGTGTGCACATGGCATGCATGTGTGATCTGGGCAGCTGAGGCTGGGAAGAGATGACAGTGTGAAGACTCTGTTGGAGCTAACTCTCTTTCTCTCTCTCCTCTGTCTCTCTTGAATTTTTTCTCATGAAAAAGATACATATAAAGAAATGTAAAAAGTGATAATAAGTTTTAGAAATCTTTCAAAGATGTCTCCTAATGCGGCACAGACATTCGGAAGTCCTATTTGTAACTGCCTTGGAGGAAAATGTAGAAAAGACTTACGGAGAGGTTAATGGGCATAAATGGAAAACAGAGTCAGACACCACCACCCTACCCCCTGAGCTTGAGGGGTCCCATATCAGGGTCTCCAATCATCTCTTGAAGCTCAGCTCACCAGGAAAGAAAAGCACTCCTTCCCCTTCTCCAGGAGAGATGAAATGGACCCCACCACTCAGCTCTCTCCAGAAATGTTTGACCTAAGCAGAACACAAAGATATGTGTATTTTTCTCTGCTGCTGACATAGTACTTAGGCTTAAAAAAAAAAAAAAATGTTTCTTTTTTGGAGAGGTTTTCGCTATAGGGCACGTGCACTCACCAGACAGACAGAGAGAGACATAGAGACAGAAAGCGAGAAATCACCCCCCAGAGGGGATGATCACGCCACAATCCCTTCTCCATTCTCCTCTCGGAATCTTGGGCACGTACACACACACCCGGCGTGAGTTTTAAGCCACCGGGTCCAGGACGCAAACCGTGGTCGACTACGTGGGAGTCCAGTGACATAGCCATTACGCTAACTGCTGGTTCCCAAAAAATTGTTTCTTGATTGGCAAGGTGAATGTGAAATAAGTTACCAAGAGTGAGGCACAAGCATCTGAAAAGAAAAAGTGGTTAAGCCAAATGCTTTGAACTCGGAGGGGCAGACTTGCAGCCACAGCTGTGGTAGTGTCACAGTCACATGGCATAACTTTTGGTCAAAGATGCAGCAGGGCCCCAATGTCCCCTCTGTCCTAAGTTCTGCTACAGTTGCCATAGTAACACTGAATTTGGCCTGGGAACAATGACAGTGAAATGCGGATCCCATGTTTTCATTTCCTGAAAAATAATGAAGGCTGCTTCGTGAGGAAAGCACACTTCAAGTCCTGCCACAGGCAGGAATCACGCAGAGATATTTTGGATTTGGGAAAGACAGTTACTCTCTCACTGAATAATAAACCATTTATACATTCAACTTTTCACTCAAGAAGACAGAGAGTCTCCATTTATGACATAAGATTTTAGGCTGGCCTTATAGCCTCATGGTTCTAGGAGCCAGATCCCACAGGGTCGACTGCAGTGTTTGAATCCCTGCCCTGGTGGCTTGAAAAACACACTGGGTGCCTTGATCCTAACTCCCTTCTGAAAGGACAAAAGGAAACATCACTGAACTTCCAGTCTAGGGGCGACTCCCCTCATTTCCTCCCTGCCTGGCTGCTTTTGTGACCTACTGCACCCAAGGCAGCTTTGCAGGACAGGAACAATGAGAAAACAAGTGTCCACTTGTCTCTAATACACACTATGAACTTTATTTCTCCCCGCCTCATTAAACCTGCACCGTGGCTAGTTCTTGGTTTTCTGCATTGGTTCCTGGTTTTCCGCGTTTTCCAGATTCTGTCTATGGTACGTTGTATTTTGGGCTCCAAATCTTGACCACTTCCTGAATCTCTCTGGCCTTGCTATGGGCACACTCCATCAAGGACAAAGTGTCTATCTCCATCCCTTGACTTTGGACTTGGACATGCGACCTGTCCCAGCCAAGGACATGGGGACAGAAGTAACACTGGACCAGTTTCAGAGGCCTTACACATTTCCGTTTATCTTCTTGTGCCTCTGCTGTCACCATAAGACTATGCCCCAGCCGGCTTGCTGGTCCCAGAAGGACAAGATGATGGAGCAGAGCTGTCCTGGCTACCGCAACCTGAAGAGAAGCTATCCCAGCCTTCACCTGGACCTACACGGAGAAGCAGAACCAGCAAGAGACTCAGGCTTTCCTCACCCAAGCACAGGAGCCATCCCAGTGCAGACGAGCAGAGGTGCCCAGTCAAGGCCAGTCTGGATCCATTAACCTTGGCCAATCTCAGGTGCAAGGATAACAGCAAGAGATTGTTGTTTAGGGGCGCAGTAGTGGCATAGCAGTAAAACGTGATGCCCTATGCTTCTGTCCCATATGGGAAGGCTATCAGTTCACACCTGGAGACCCCCCTGAGTATACCAGGCATGCGCATTCCTGTGATCTAGGTTGACTGAGGTTGGAGTGAACTGCAATGTCAGAACTGTATCTCTGTCTCTCTCTCTCTCTGCGTGTCTGCATGTGTGTGTATGTGTGTGTGTGTGTGTCTGTCTCATTCATGGAATAAATAAATAAACCTAAAAAAAGATTGTTTTATGTCATTGGGTTTGTCAGGTAACAACAATGAACCAATCGATACACTGCTTCACACAAGAATGATGGCTTTGATCCATTTCCTCACAGAGAGAAAGAACATTTTGATAATAAATAGCTCAAGATTGGCCTATACAATAGTTTTATTATTCAGGGGTAGTTAGATTCTAATTTAATACTGGGAGGGTTTTCATGTTTACATAGTTTCATGATTGATGTATTTTGGCAAGATTTATTATATTTATTACAAGCTGTAGAATTATCGAACTCTTTATAGCAGAGTTACATTGTAGGTAAAAAAGCACGGTCCTTTCATAATAAAACATTTTAATGCTCATTTAAAGTTGAAATTTGTTTCTAAATAAATAATGTAACGTATGTTGAAAGAGTAATACTCGCATTATCAAGTCACGAGGCAACTTTACTTCCCCCCTACCTCATTAAACCTGCTCTGTGGCTAGTTCTTCCCCCACCCTAAAAATAATCTCCAGTAGGCATCCTCGCTCATCTGCTCATCCCCATGTAATAAAATAACTTCTGCGTACTTTTATGTCCCAGTCTGTCTCAGCACAGTATGTACCGCTCCACCCAATGTAACAGTCGAACGTGTCACAATTTCATTTAAATATTGTTTCCCCCGTCACCAGCCTAGGCCTGCTTCAGGCAGAAAGCTCATGAGACGGAAACTCATGATTACCTCTTTATCTCCCTGACTTCCTTTCCCCCCAACCCTCTATCCAACTGAGCTACTTCTAATACTTTGGGGGTGGGGAAGGTGATGATGGGAAGAGGATAGGGAA